>NC_142934.1:15709082-15771582 GCF_046866305.1 Octopus bimaculoides | reverse complement strand
AAAAGAGACCGATAGAATAAGTACTAGGCATCCAAAGAATAAGTCCTGGGGTCGATTTGCTCGACTAAAGGCGGTGCTCCAGCATGGCCACAGTCAAATGACTGAAACAGGTAAAAGAGAGTATGTGTGTTTCTTTTTGTGCGTGTGTGTGTGCTTATTTCTACATGATTGTGTAGTTTACTTTTGTTAATCAAAAGCTATTAGATTACATCTCACTGCGAGCATCTTGGGCAAGTGATTTTTGAGTGCGTTTGTTTCTGCATGTTTTCACACTGACAATGTCCGGGCAACTCAGCAACTTTGTTCATATTTACCATAACAATTTGCTCTCCAGTCTGGTAGTTTATGTAAGTTGATGAACCAGAAAAATAAAAATACTGAATTTAAAAAAACAGATAAGAGTTGGTAAATGGAAGGACATCTCATCATGAAACATTGCCAGCCAACCCATAGAGATATATGGAAAAATGATGCTTGAAACAATATTAGTATCATAACTTTAGCATAAGGTTCTTTTTCAAATTTGAATGAAATTGTTTGATTTAAATATATATACTTTAAAATTAGATGTTGTGTATCGTAGAACCAGAAGGTAGTAAAGTACTGACCTGTTCTTTTAGGTAAATCTGGTTGGCCTCTTGTACAATTTTGTCAATATAGATAGTACGGTGAAGTTTGATCCGACAGTTGGGGTCAACATCAAGCAGTGTGGTTAGAACTATCATACCTTCTACCATCAGTTGTCGGTACTCTGGCTGTGGAATCATGTTTAGAACTGTCTCGACTTGCAGGGCAAATTTGAACTCTCCAGATGTCATCTGTGTAGTTAGAAAGATGAATATGAATAGGTGAATAGAAAGAGAAGCAATTAACTACATAGTTAGACAGACTGATACATTTGCAAGAAGTTATATATTAGGTAGGAAGAGAGGAGGAGGAGAAAGGGGGTAAGCAGAGAGAGAGAGAGAGAGAGATAAAAAAAGATATGGATAGACATAAGCCTTCCAGCCATAACCATCTTGGATTACCATTATCTAGTGTATTTTATTGCGTGGAATTTGATATAAGAAATATTTGGTCACCATTTACAAAGGAAGTTCTCTAATTGGTTTGATCAAATGGTGTTAAACAGAGTGGTGTGCTAGGTCTACTACTCTAACTGTTACTGTTCACTCATAGAAACAGCAGAATTATTCAGAACACTAATTTCATGTAGAATAATAAATTTTATGGAAGTCCTTTAATAAATATAATTCTTAAAACAATAGCGTAAGTGATTAATTATAAACTGAATTATTATATTCAGACAATGTTTTACAATTAAAATGTAATTACATATTTAAAAAAAAATGCAGATTACAAATAAAGAATGAAAAAAAAAATCCTTACTTCTCTTGTTAGAATTGTCTCCAGAGTGTTGTTGGCAATAGACAGGGTTTCAACCTACAGAGACAGATACATGTGGAATTAATATTGATTTACAATTTTTGGCCCAAGGCCAGCAATTTCAGGGAAGTGGTTAAGTTGATTACATTGACCCCAGTGCTCAACTGGTACTTATTTTATTGACCCCAAAAGAATGAAAAGCAAAGCCGACCTTGGTGGAATTTGAATTCAGACTGTAAAGACATGAAATGCTGCAGAGTATTTTGCCCGATGTGTTAACGATTTTGCCAGCTTGCCATCTTATAAGTGGAATTAATTTTGGTTTCAAATTTTAGTACAAGGCCTGCAAGTTTGGGGGAAGGAGTACAAGTTGATTACATTGACCCCCAGTTTTCAACTGGTACTTATTTCATTGACCTTGAAAGGATGAAAGGCAAAGTGAACCTTGGTGGCATTTGAACTCAGAACGGATGAAATGTCACTAAGCATTTTGCCTGGCATTCTTTTATTCTTTTTTTTTTCGTTCTTTTGTTGGTTTCAGTCATTTCACTGTGGCTATGCTGGAGCACCACCTTTAGTCGAGCAAATCGACCCCAGGACTTATTCTTTGTAAGTCTAGTACTTATTCTATCAGTCTCTTTTGCTGAACCACTAAGTTACGGGGACATAAACACACCAGCATCGGTTGTCCAGCGATGCTGGGGGGACAAACACAGACACACAAACATATACATATATATATATATATATATATAATATATATATATATATAAGAGGGATGACCACTAAGTGGACATCCATTATGCTAGAAGAAGACCACCTATGGTCTGACTATATTGTTCTGAGAACAATCTTTTCTTAGTAGTCATCCCTCTTATATGTATGTAATATAATTTTTCTGAATCTTCAGATTTTTCAATAAGCTAGGCCACTGGTTTTAAATTGATATTAATCAAATTAATATTCAATTTTGCACCCTTATTACTTAAATATATATATATATATGCATATATGATGAGCTTCTTTCAGTTTCCGTCTACCAAATCCACTCAAAAGGCTTTAGTTGGCCCAAGCCTATAGTAGAAGACCACCCAAGGTGCCATGAAGTGGATCTGAACTTGGAACCATGTGGTTGGTAAGCAAGCTACTTACCACACAGCCACTCCTGCACCTGTTAACGATTCTGCCAAGTTGTTGCCTTATATGTGGAATTGATATTACAATATAGAAAATAAGGTCTGTATACATACATACAAACAAAAATATATACATATAAATGTGTGTGTGGGAGTACATGTACACACAGACACACACACACGATCAATCAGACTCCAAAGAAACAGGTTCGTGTTGGTCTGCGTCAGTAAGACTTGTATTATTTTGTAAAATGGATAAAAAGAGTATGGGGAACTTATCATGCAGAGTAGAAAATCCAATGTTTTGGACAGTCCTTCTTCGGGGAAAAGTTGACAGGAGAGAAATTAAAGATTAGCAGCAGGGTTTTACATCCTCTAAGAAAAAAAATTGGTTACAATAGTTTCATTGTATATATCTGTCCAAAACATTGGATTTTCCACTCCCCATGGGAAGTTCACTATAACCTTTTCTATTGATATCACTACTGAACACAGTAAAAGAACTACAGAAGACTATCGTAGATAAAACAGAAAGAAAATGAACTTTGTACTTACTCTTTGTAAGATTTTCCAAAGTTTCTCATAGAATCCAACAGGTACTCTGTTAAGGGCCCCGTCTAGCCTCCGTCGTCGTAACCACTGGCCCTGGCGGTCATCGTCGTCTTCTTCGCCTTGTTCTTCACTACCGTCATCCACAGGTTGAGTTATCTCAATTGCCGGTCCAGACTAAGAACAGAACAAAAGGGAAACATCAGTAATAAATGGTATCGGATGTTTCCAAAATCTGTGATAAATTTCGGCAGTAAATTCTGCCTCACTTATCTGAGAATGTGAATAATAATCCTTTCTATTAAAGGCACAAGGCCTGAAGTTTGGAGGGAGGGGACTAGTTGATTATATCGACCGCCAGTGTTTCACTGGTACTTAATTTATTGACCTTGAAAGGATGAAAGGCAAAATCGACCTCGGTGGAATTTGAACACAGAACGTAGCGATAGCTGAAATACAGCTAAGCATTTTGTCCAGCATACTAATGATTCTGCCAGTTCACTGCGTTCAATAATAATAATAACAATAATAATAATAATAATAAGAAGAAGAAGAATAATGATGATAATTCTTTCTATGATAGGCACAAGGCCTGAAATTTTTGGAGAAGAGGCAAGATGATTACATCAACCCCGGTGTTTCACTGGTATTTAATTTATCAAACCCGAAAGGATGAAAGGTAAAGTCAACTTTGGCAGAATTTGAACTCAGAACATAGCAACGGGTGACATACTGCTATGCATTTCATTCAGCATGCTAACGATTCTTCTAGCTCACTGCTTTCAATAATGATAATGATTTCTGAGTTAGGCACAAGGCCATTTATTTTAGGGAGGAAGTATATTTGATCATATTGAGCCCATAGTTGACTAGTAACTGTTTTAGTGATCCTAGAGGGATGAAAAGTGAAGTTAACCTAAGGGACACAATTACAGTCTGCGAAGTATTTTATCCAGAACTATAAAGATTTCTGCCATAATAATAATAATAATAATAATAATAATAATAATAATAATAATAATAGCAACAATAATGACAATGATAACAATAAGAGAAATATTTGTTTAGCATTTTTAAATATTAAGTATTTTTGAACAATATATAAATACATGGTTATTATATAGCTTTCATAAGTTATTTTGATAAAACCTAATGTTCATACAATATCTCCCCTATAGAAGTGAACTAAGTATTTATAAGTCAAAATACAGGAAGTTATTGAATCAAAACATAAATTTGGTTATAATTTCTTTGTTAGTTAGAATAAAATTATAAAAGAAACAAAAGCTGAGAGAGAAAAACTGTATTAGAGGAATCAGATGTTGTGTGTGAAAGAGGAGACAGACATATGATGTGTATGGAAGTGGAGATGACATTTGGTTACGGAAGTGTCAGGAGATCCAAGTGGAAAAAACCTGAAGAAGAGGAAAACTGAGGAAGACATAAGAAGCAATGAAGATGGATGATAAGAGGTTAAACCTCACTGAAAAGATGATAAAGATCCAGAACAAGTAGATGAATCTTTTCCTGATGATGTACTGGAAAAGACTTGTCTAATCTATACAAGTATAGAGAAATGGATGCTAAAATAATGGTGATAATTGTAACATTGGAAACTTTTACCTTTTGCATGTGCAGTCTACCATGTATCATGTATGAGATGAGGGATAAAAAGATCTTTTACATAACTGAAATTAAAGTTCTAATGAGGTAAAAAAAATTAACTAGTTTTATTGAAAATTTATTCTCAGAAGGGACAAGGGAGCAAACTCCTGAAAATCTCAATTAGCCTTTAACATCATCATTATTTATTGTCCATGTTCCAAGCTGGCACAGGAAGGATCCAGTGGGCTCAAGGATTGCATCGTGTTCCATTATCTGCTTTAGCATGGTTTCTACAGCTGGATGCCCTTCCTAATGCCAATCACTTTACAGTGAGTACTGGATGCTTTTTACGTACCACCAGCACTAGTAAGGTCACTATGAACCCTGAGTAGAAAGGTAGAACTTGAGGACTTGACAAACTCACAACAACTTGGAGCCATGATGAAATGCATCCAGTTACCTCTTGTAAAATGGTTGGTAATAAGAAGGGTATCACGGATGTCACACCCCTGGCTATGCCTAAGATAACAGTAACTTCCAATAAAATGTGATTCAGATAGAGACAAGCCATCCAACTTATAATAGAAGAGAAAGTAAATGTAAAATGATGAAGGAGATGACAATGATTTGTACAAGAGAATCTCATATATACCATCATCATCATCATTATTTAATATCTGTTTTCCATGCTAGCATGGGTTGAATGGTTCAACAGGATCTGACAAACTGGAGAACAACATCGAGCGCCAATGTCTGCATTGGTATGGTATGGTTTCAATGGCTGGATGGCCTTCATAATGCTAACCACTTTACAGAGTATACCAGGGGCTTTTTTCATGGCACTGGCTCAAGAAGAGAGCCATCAACCATCAAATAACTTGCAAGACAAGGCCCTTCAATTGAGTGTAGGGAGAATGTAATATTGAAGGAAGTGGCTTTATGCCAGGTGTTGAGTGGCTTAACTGTGATAGAGAGGCAGGGACAGGTGTCTTGCTGTAGAGAAGATACATTTCTACCCCAGCTGGAATGATAGAAAAGATGATGGTGATGAGGTACCAGGGTGTATCCATAAGCTACAAGAAGGCAAATATAAGAGAAATTAGGGACAGAAGCTCAGGAATGATGGGTGGGTAAGTTGTTTCTGATCCTTATACATGCTTAAGGCTATCTCAGTTAATTGAAAGATATAAATAACATAAAATGAACATTTTAATAAAGAAACAAATACAAAATTTAGTTTGGAAATAGCTTCTTGATAAAACTCTGTTTGAATAATACAAACAACAGTTATAATAAAATTAAAATAAGAAAGGGGGAAAAAAATCGTACCTGGCTGAAAAAAAAAAAATCACATAAGCAACATTAATTTATGTGATTATTTTGAAGGGAAAATAGCAATGAGTTGTAAGTTTAAGTGGGAAAAGCATGAGGGTGATTAGCAGAAGGTGTGGGGTTTGAATCCTAACTAGGACTAGCTTTCCATCTTTTTTAATATTTATCTCTATATTTAGATTTAACATACACAAATGAGATCAGATCTGGGCAGGTGATTAAGAAGTTCATTTGATGACCACAAAGTTCCAGGTTTGATACCACTGCACAACACTTTGTATGTACAGTTGTATGCATAAAAGTCCAACCTTTGTTGCAGTGTGGTAACTCATGTGCCTCAGTGACCCTGAGAGATAGGCTAGTGAAGTTCAAGTTCCTGGTAGGAGCTCATATGCCGGACAGGTCAAAGGATAAAGGCCAGACTAATATGGACCACCTCTTCCCAGAAGTATAAATGGGTATGTGTAGGACCTATACCCCTACCTAGAAAAACGCAAAGTTACAGAATCATTAATAACAATTCAAAACTGACAAGACCTGAAAGAAGGCCTTCTCCCAAGGAAACATGATGCAGTGAAGCAAACTCCAAAAGGAATCTGCAGAGCCAACTGGCAAAGCTGAAAAAGGAGTCATCAATGGCCTATATGTCATAGGAAGAAGTAATGTGCTTAAGTAAATAATGTATGTAGAGTGAAGCTGCTTCTTGCTTGCTTGATGGGAGATGTCATCATGTGTACAGCTGACCAAGTCTATCAGTGTTCTGTATCACAGTGCTCTGTATCTGTGCCAGCCCCTCTGCTTCCTCCAAGATGGCATTGAGCCTCTGGAGATCTTCCTTAATCGCATCCAGCTATCTGGCGTGTGATCTGCTATAAGGCCTCTTCCAGCCTACAGCTACTGCATCGATTGAATGTAAAGCCCTGGAAGGATGATCTAGCAGGAGACAGAGGATATGTTCGTACCAACACATGTGACGGATAGCTATGAGGCGGGAGGCTGTGAGCTGATGCATGCACACATGTAGTTCTTCGTTGGAAAGATGATGATACCATTTTGATGTTCTTGATGGTTCCCAGGGCTCTGCTATCGAAGCCATTGATCCTCTTTGTTAGAGTCTTCAAGAGAGGCCATGTTTCTGCTCCATGGAGTGAAATTGAATAATTATAATAGTTTGTAAACTTAAACTGTTAGCTAGGTCAGCACCATCACATGGCTCACATGGGTTCTTAACCTTTTAGAATTTAAACTCACCATATCCACCAACCCAAATATTCTACCAGTTTCATGTTCAAACTGGTCAGATTCAGCCTCTCACACCTATCCTACAATGTCATTCTAAAAATAAACAATCACATCAGCAAAATCTCAAGACTATGACATAGGGTTTAATTAATTCAAAATGATGTGAATTCTTAAGCATTAGATTTTCTAGAGTAAACGTTTAGCTTACTCAGCCAAATTTTGATTCAAGAACTTATTTCTTCTCTATGGAACTAAGGCCAGAAAAGAGGGGTGGGTGGCATTATAATTGATTAACTTAGTATATGGATGTGGAAACTTCTACCAGGTTGCTCAATCTGCTAGAAATAACAGCCAAATCTCAGCTATTTAATCAAGAAGTCAACACTTCATTCATTAGGTCACTGAATTCTCCTCTGGCCTATTTATTTAGTTTTATTCATTCAATCCTGGCAATATTACTTGCTTTTGTTTAGCCCCAGGCAACCCTGATCTAGCAGGACTATAATCAAATGTATTTCAGCCATGAGCATCCCATTTTTTTTTTTTGTTCAGATGTCATGTATTTAGACACCTACATTATACAATATGACCTTGCTTTGTTTTTAAGACACTAAAGTGCAACATGGGGGATATTTAGCTGCTATTTCTTATTGGGTGAGCAACCAGGTAGAGACCCCTCCTTATATTATAAGAGTGGTTGGCTATTAGTGAAACCTGCAAAATGGCAGTTGAAAAAGATAAACTTGAGAAATAAACATGAAAAAGAACAACGATAATTGGGGGGAAAACAACAGCAACAGTAACAGCAACCACCAAAAGAATAAACGGCTCAGTTAGAAACCTTTAAATAAAATGCAAATGAATTATTTAATAGAGAAAAATATAACAAAAAAACAAAAAGAACTCTCCCCTTGACCACCCCAAACAGAAACCAAATTCACACATACATGAGTCAAATAAATACATAAATAAATGCATAGTGGTGTTAATTCAGTAGACAGGTTTATAAGGAAAAACTGTGGATATAGTGAAGGGAGGGATGGACTATCAGCCTGTGAAGGGAAGGAACCAAGCTCAGCAAGCAGGAAGCAGTATGCAAGTCTTAATTTATCAAACTTGTCGGCTTTTTGATTTTTTTTATTACTCAAAAATTACTTTTCCTCTCCAATCTAATAGTGAAGAGGAGGGATTCCCTTAAAGTGGCAATATTCATTTTGTCATTATCTAATAACACCACCTGACTCTTGAGTGTATTGTAATAAAGTTCACTCTGTTGTGAACAATTAGACCAAACCAAGTCTCCAATCTAAAGCTAGCTTGATATCTTGATCTGCTGTTCCCTGTTGTAATAATTCGTGAATTGCTGTCACTAGTTACCAGCTTTTAAATCTCTTATTTTATTTATTTATAGCTCAGTTCTTTGTCTAACACTGCCTTGTAGAGTTTTATGTCTCCCCTAGACTGAATGAGTCACAACCTCTGATTTTTATTCTTGGTCTAAGTATTGTTTTCAGTCTAATCATAGACAAGGTATTGAAAATACTTGAGTTTGTAAATGTGTTCTGAATCAGAGCTATTGTTAATAGCTCTAACACACAACAGCAGCAGATCTTTATCAAATTTCAACAGATGAATCGTTTAGTAAAGCTACTGACCCTGTAATTTAGTCTTGTTATAAAAGGCACATGCTTTTAACATTAACTAATTAATTGGAAAACTGGAGAGAAGCCTCTATTACAGACAGTTTTACAAGTGAAGTAGTGATGTATCTATCCATATATAACACAAAACAAAGCGATAGCAAATATTTGAACTTGCGTTTTCTTTCTCTTTTGCTTAAAATAAAACTTAAGTAATTTTAAGATAAATGGAAATAACATCTGGCTTTTAGTTGTTGAACAACAAAGAAGTATTTTTTTTCCTTTCTGGATGAACTGTTTAAAGATCTGAAGAAGCTGGAGAATGTAGTAGTTTTCTGAAAAAAAGCATTACTTCACATTTTACAAAACCCATCTAAGAAATATGAAGATAACCATATCATGGCATAACACAGTTCCTTTAATGGGTCTTTTTTTTAATATCAGTTGCTCAATCTATCTATGCTAATAGAATGACCTCCATATTAATAGAATACTCTTGTTATAAGGGTCAAATGAAATAGCACTATTATATATAGATATACTCTTTTTTTCCATACCTGCCATCTCTGATGGGCACACAGTTAATACATAACTGACCAGTTACCTAATATCCAGTGCAAAACTGATTGACTGTAAAGGATCTAGAATACTGTATACTATACTGTTTTTCTGGTTTTCTCCTCCTCCATTTTTGTTTCTACTAAGGCCTAATAATGGAACTATAACTCTTGATATGCCCAAAGAATTTCAAATTTCCATTGTTGGCTCATTTCCATTAATTTTATTCTATAACACTATAGTTATTCTATAACTAATAAAATTCAATTTTATGTCAGGATAACCAAAATTTCATGCAATTATTTCTGATTATAAATAAATTATTAGAAATATTGTATCTTTTTTTTTAGACATATTCAAAATAGGATTCCTTCTAAATATAAATACAAGGCAAAATCTTTTTCCTTCCATTCGACCACAGTCTCAGTATGTAAAATTCTTTGAACAGAGCGTCTTCAAACCAGAACACAATGCTTTGATTAACTAGAGAAATACCTGAATAAATACAGATTCACGGCGCCTTCCAATCTGAACAATTTCTCGCCCAATACTTTCATCATTGTGTTTGTCTTTATAGCAAAAGGAGAGACAACAAAGAAATGAAAATATAAAATTAAAAAAAGTAAAATTGGGTCATATTTCATGACCAGCTGTAAATAAAATAAAAGCTTAGAAATTGAGTGCTTTTAAAGATAGAAACAGTTCAAAAAGTGTGCTGTAACTACTGGTGAAGTGTGGTCAGAGCTAAGGTGTCAATTTAGAGTAGTAAACCCAAAGTTGTTTCGTTTATGATGATGCCCCAGCATGGCCACAGACCAGAAGTTGAAACCATTAAAGGTGTAATAAAATTTTGAAGAGATTTTCCTGAAATTTGAAGTACTATTAAAATATAACTTGAAAATTAGTAATGTTATTCAACAGGGTACATAGCTTGGAAATCATGGAGCCTCTCCATGTCAGTCTGCTATTTCTCTGCATTGGGAGGTCATAAATCTTGTATTATGGACATATGATTAGAATGTCATAGTGAAGAATCACAAGATGGATTCTTCAAACCAAGCCAATAGACAAGAAACCTAGGTGTAGACTGAAAACAAGATGGTTGGATAATATCCATAATCTCAGTTGGTCACACTTGAGAGTCCATCCAGAGAGTGCAGACAGTTGCTTCTGATAGGGCTTTATATAAGTGGTGACCAAAGGCTCTACTTCTTACCCACAACCCTCTCAGGACGGACAGAAATAAAGGCTTATTTTAGAACTTACATCAACCACTTTATACAAGAGTACACTGTAATAACAGCAGAGAGTTACATTTACTACTTGTGTATGCGTTAAATTACTATAATTTCTTGAGTAAACCAAACCAGTTAAATGTGTAAGTCTAGCTTACACAAGCAACGTATGGTATCCATTACTATTTTGATTTAGCTTTCTATATTTGAGATAAAAGTTAGTTCAGTTCTGTTTGTAGTAGATAAGTGTATATTAAGCTGGGTCATGTTCTGAGTTATCAACAAAAATGCAGGTCATTTATGCTTGTTTAAGAGAGTTCCACTAAATAAAGCTATCACAATTGAATGGTCTAGGACAGGCCTGGCCAACTTGAATTACATTGCAGGCTACTTTAATCACAGAAAGTTTTTTAAGGGCCACTTGTATACTGACAGAATTGAAAGCATTTTATTTTCTTATGCTATTATTACAATAATGAATGAATGATTGTTGATTCAATATGGAATATTATTGCAAAAACAGTAATTCCTTTTCTTTTTCACTTTTCATTACAATCTTTAATTCTTGATAAAAATTTTAAAATGTTTGTTTAAATAAACCCATTTTAAGAAAGTATTAAGTGGGCTGCAAGATAACAGTCATGAAACCTTGACTTGTGCATCTGTTTGTTATATAGTTATCATACTCACTACCTATCATCTTTCATTTTCTTTAAGCATTTAAACAACCTTTTAAAATGTAAGTGATTCAAAAACCTCATGATAGATTCATAGAATATCCTCAAGGACTTTCTGGGTCCAAGAACTTTTAAGTCTAAAAAGCCTTTTCTTTTCATTTTTGGTCAAAGAAAATGTTTCTCATTAGAAATTTTTTCTCTTTCTGTTTTGATAGATAAAATTGTTTCTGTATAAGATTAATAATTGAAACTTTGGACTGGCCATTGGCTCTGCTCAACCTAACAGAAAGTTAATCTCAGTGAATTGACTTCAAAATTACAAAACTATATTAGTGGATTTATCTTTGAAAATAGACTAAAGGATGAAGAATGAACTTCAAAAATGTTGACTCCACAGATAAGCTAAATAAAAAAAATTAAAAAAACCAAATAAATAAGTAAAATATACAAAAAGAGATATATTAAAGGAACACACAAAAACAAATGTATATATATTTGTTTGAGAGACAGAGAGAGAGATTAAACTTAGAAAACATATTGGGTTCTGATACACATAACAAATATTTTTTTAAGTCTCCATAAATTTTCACTTCATTAGAAATTGGTTTGCAGTTGGTTTTAGCTCTTTGGAAATAAAGCTCTGAGACATTTCTACACTGAAGAAAACAAACAATTTTTATGATATGCAAAATAATATAAAAAGGCTATTATTATTTAACATCCTGTAAAATAAAATGCCCAAACCTCAATAGACATAGAAAGATCATAAATATTCTTGAAGTAATCAGCTCATCTTTCTCGCCATAAAAAAATAGTAAGCTGTTGACAAATCAACCTGATGATTCTCAAGGATTAAATTTGAAATTCAAATGAACAACAATATCAACAGAAACATAATAAATATAAATCTGCAACTAAAAGTCAACAATACATTTAATATTTAGATGAGGTGCCTCACTACGATCAGAACCCAGTGGGTGGAACCAGTAAAAGAGTATAAAGAAACAAACAGTAACATAGTTAATATGGAAGTTAGAGAGTAAAGAAAATTGAAGATAGAATTATGATATACACATTTTAAAAAATATTTGCAGCATTTACAAAGTTATAAGGAAAATATTTTCATTTTCTCTAAATTACAAATGCTTAGAAATGAAAAAAAAAAAAAGAGGTAATTTATTAGAAATAAGTATCAAGAACAACTTCACACTCATAAACCTTACCTTGAATTCATATTCATGCAACAATTTCCTAATTATCATTTCTTAATTATTCCTGATTTAACATCGACAAAATTAATCTGGTCTTCAGTGATAAAGTGACATTAAATGTTAATTTGGTAACCTCTTCCAATAAATTATCTTGGGCTAGATAGAAGTTGGAACTAAATATGTTACTGGCCTATGAGAGGTAGAAAATACCAAAAGAGAACAACTGTGTCTGATAATCTTTTAAACCCTTTGATAGTAACCCACCCAAGATTGGCTTTGGTCCTATGATGCAAACTTCCTATTTCAAAGTGATTTAAAACTTTGCAACAAAATTCCATGTTAAATTATGTTCTAAACACCATCTTCTAACACAAGGTCGAATTCTTGATGTGGTGTGGCGGCTTGTATGCCTCAATGACCCTGAGAGCTGCACCATCAAATGGTTTGAAAGGAGTTGGCAAGTCGGAAGATTGCATGAATGCATGAAGCTCTGCTGTTTGCTTTGGCATGGTTTCTGCAGCTGGATGTCCTTCTTAATGCCAACCACTTTAGGAATATACTAAGTGCTTTCTTATGTGGCACCTGCAGCAGTGAGGTCACTAAATAACTTACAAAACAAGACAAGGCCACTCAACTGAGGGGTGAGTAGAATTGAGGGAGGTGGCTTTGTACCAAATGATGAGAGGCTAGAGTATGATAAAGGGACAGAAATAGGTGTCATGGGTACTTCAATAGGAGGGAGAAGGGAGAGGAGAGAGAAGATTATCTGATATATTGTACATCATTGTTTTACTAGTCCTTGACCATTAAAGAATAAAGTCATTCAAGACAGGGTTAACATGATGAAAAGTGTGACATGGAACAAATAGTATTAATTAACCCTAAAATGCCTAAATCATCAATATGCTTGAGAAAATAAATACTGGTCTTTTTCAGCTGATTTAAGGGCAGGGACGATGTTTGATGTAAAAACAAATATCTTATATCATATATACATACTTGTTTACAAACACATGATGGGAATGGATAGGAGTAACTGGTTCCAACCACTGGCTCTGCCCAGGGGCACCTCATCTAATATATATATATATATTTATAAAGGATAAAACCATTATTTAGAATAATGATCATATCAAGTGGCCTGCAGGGAAAAAATTCTGTATAGGTAATAATAATAATATAAATATAATTATAATGCATATATAACTAAAATGCTAGCAATTTAGCATTATTAGTGTTTATATGCAATAATGCACAACATGATCAAATGGTTAAGAAGTTCACTTCTCAGTCACAAAGTTTTAGGTTCAAATCTGCTGCACTGCCTCTTGGACAAATAATACTTCAGATCAACCCAAGGCATGTGAATGAAATTTTATGGACAGAAACTTTGTGGAAGGCTGCCTGTTAGACTGTTTGTTATTCAAATGAGACAGAATAGAACAATAAAATAAAATACTTAGATATTTTCTTTAAAAATTATTTTAACTCTTTTACTGCAGAAATCAGAGATATCCACTCAAAATTTTGTTAACTTTAACTGTGGAAAGCAATTTTTATACAAATCTATCTTTTGACGAGGAATGTCATGTTTGAAATTATTTTTCGTTGACACAAAATTAAGTTTGTTGAAGCAGTGTAACTTGCAAGAAATACCAATTCTAATTTTTGGTAGATATTTAACATCATTACAGGAATAACCATAAATTTTAAATTTGCAGTTAAAGGGCTAAAATTATTATTTTCAAGGGAAGCATTCAACACAAAGTCATCATTTGGTATTTGTTAGAATTTTCCTCTGTATTGCTGATATAAAAACAACTTATCATGCAATCTTGCTATCTTGCCTTTCAAGCTGTGAAAAGTTTGACAACATAGAATCATAGAATTTACCAAAACTATACTAGAAAACATTAATTAATACAAATCTGTAAACTAATTAATTTTCTGATTTTGATTGCTTGTGAAAAAAACGAGATTGAAAATAAAGACTAACCTTTTTGATACCAACCCGCCTGAGACAATGATACAAATTTCCCATTTAAAAATTATCTAAATTAAAACCTTCCATCAAAATTTCAGATTAATTTGTTCCAAACACTGGTTTAATACTGACAAAATCATTTACAGAATTCCTCATTATTACCAAATTAAATGAAACAAAGACATTGTATTTCAACAGAGATATAGTAATAAAAAAGGTTAAGATTTAAATACAACAGGATTAAGATTAAGTAGTAACCTTATAAGAGCGACTGAGTCGTGCAAATACTTTCTCTTCGTGTTTGTCCTTGGCCGTGAATGAAAGCCGTATTCTGTCATGAGTGTCTTCAGGGGCAGTACGTTCTTCATTGTAATTTTTGTTAAACGTTTGTTTAGTTGTATTTGATGAGGACAGCAATCACAAGCATGTCATTTGGGGGAAGAATCGGCAGATGAATAAATGTAATGCCCAGGAGCAAAGCAGGATGGAAGATGATAAAGAAAAGAAAGAAACAAAGAAAAAATGTAAAAAAACATAAATAAGTGAAATGGAAGTGGTTGAAAATGCAAGGCATATCAATAAATTCATCAAAATACATCATAGTTTTAGTATCATGCACAACACTGAAGTGTCATAGTAATGTGATAATAACCCTTTCTACTATAGGCACAAGGCCTGAAATTTGTGGGGAGGGGACAAGTCAATTACATTGATCCCAGTGTTTCACTGGTACTTAAATTATCGACCCCGAAAGGCTGAAAGGCAAAGTTGACCTCAGTGGAATTTGAACTCAGAACATAGCGACAGACGAAATAGCACTAAGCATTTCGCCCAGCGTGCTAACGATTCTGCCAGCTCACCGCCTTAGTAGTAATAATAATAATAATAATAATAATAATAATAATAATAATAATAATAATATTGAGTAAGAGAGACAAATACTGTCAGATCATTGATGTAACTATACCAAATTATATGAATGTTGTGAGTAAAGAGGTTGAAAATACCACCAAGTACTCCGAATTGAAAGTGGAAATGGCAAGACTGTATGGAATGCAAGAGGGTAATGTAAAAGTGACACCAGTGGTGATCGGAGTATTGGGCTCAATGCCATTGAAACTTCAAGACTTGTTAAGGCAACTGGAAATCCCACGCAAGATTGATGTCTTGCAAAAAGCAGCCTTATTGGGCACAGCACACATCTTAAGGGAAGTATTATCTGTCTGAGGTCCCTGTTGTGACTTGACAGATGACTAAATACTCCGGTGCATTTTTACCTACACTGTGTTACAAAGGAATAATAATAATAAACACTTTTTAAGGCTTGTGCATAACAAATGATAAAAGAAAGTTTTCAATATTCCTCTACATACATACACATCCTTATTCATTCATCTACATGAATGATGACCAAAATATCACTCAATGATATATTCAGAAGTGACTAACAATCCCCTTTCCTTGTCAATGCACTAGCAACTCTGGACTCACTCAGCCCATCTGTTCCTGGTCTATTCCCACGACTATGTCACTATGTCTTATAAGACAGAGCCAGGTAGATTTTTCAGCAGTCATGCTGTGCTATGATTCTGGATTTAAGGAAACCTTGAGAGTATCCTTGCAGTGTTTGTACTGTGCACTAACAAAACATTTGCCTTATACTGTGACAGGACTACTTATTTTGCCAGCTGAGTGGGCTGGAGCAATGTGAAAGGAAGTTTTTTGTTCAAGAACACAATGCATCACCCAGTCCAGGAACTGAAGCCAAAATCTTAGAATCATAAGTCTAACACCCTAACCAACAAGCCATGCACCTCCACTGCAATGCATCCCTGTTATCTGCACTACACACTGAAGCACTGCTTAACACTGTTTAGCATTAATACATTGCAGTGTAAGCCCACAGGACTGCAACATAGTATTGTCAACATGATTATATGATTTTGTTAATATCAAGTGGTTAGTAATCAATTAAGAATTAGCAGGAACAAGCCAAAACAATATGTTCAAAGACTTCAACTACAAAATAAAGTGATGAAGAAAGCAAAAAATATTAGGGAGATAACAGTGACAGCTCTTTAAGGACAGATTGTGGTAAATATCACACATGAAGCATTTTGCATAAGAGCTGGACGGATGTGTTTTACAGACAGAATTGTTTTGTCTAAATATTGATGCAATGCTTAAGATATTTCAAAAATAATTTGTGTGTGTGCGTGTGTGCATGTTTATGATCTACAATGTGTGTAAGTGTGTTTATGATGTATGTATGTGTATGAGCATATATGTTTGGAGTTGCTACTGTGATTGTTGCTGTTGCTCCAAATCAACCTTGATCAAGCAGGCTTAAGATCAAGGGCATTCCATTTATGACCATCCCATCTAGCTAATGCATTCTTTCTTCAATTAAGACAGTAGAGTGTAAGTTGAGAGGAATTTGGCTGCTTTTTCCAGCAGGTGAAGGCATCAGTATGGGAATGAAATTTGCTTAGTGGGTGCAAACACAGGTCCAACCCAAGATGTTGAAATTGTTTTCATTGCCCCCTCACCTATACAAGGGAGCTTCTATTTGATCATTCACCCATAAGCTTGGGGGGTCGTGCTTGCATCCCCCCCCCCCAAGCTTATGGGTGAATGATCAAATAGAAGCTCCCTTGTATAGCAAATTACATCACCAAAATGTCTGTCATGAAGGAGGTTAATGAAAATTAAAGGAGAAAAGGAAAAGATCAATGACTGGATTGAGTATTTATCAGATTAGTAAAGACTAAGTATTTCAGAGATTAGTAAAATGTTAATAAATACTAATAAATACAAGTTTTTAATAGTTTAGTTTCCTGTATAAACATTGAGCCTTATATTTCCTGTATAAACATCAGGCTTCAAATTTCCCATATGAGAATCTAGCCTCGTGTTCCCTCATATGAGCCTTATATTTCCTGTTAAGCACTAAACACCAATCATATTTCCTATATAAACATTAAGTCTCAATTTCCCTGTATAAACACCAAGATCTATGGTCTTTGTATAAATATTACTGCTTATATTTCCTGTATAAACTTTGAGCCTCATGTTGTTGGCACTCCGTCGCTTACGACGTCGAGGGTTCCAGTTGATCCGATCAACGGAACAGCCTGCTTGTGAAATTAACGTGCAAGTGGCTGAGCACTCCACAGATACGTGTACCCTTAACGTAGTTCTCGGGGATATTCAGCGTGACACAGTGTGACAAAGCTGGCCCCTTTGAATTACAGGCACAACAGAAACAGGAAGGAAGAGTGAGAGAAAGTTGTGGTGAAAGAGTACAGCAGGGTTCGCCACCATCCCCTGCCGGAGCCTCGTGGAGCTTTAGGCGTTTTCGCTCAATAAACACTCACAACGCCTGGTCTGGGAATCGAAACTGCGATCCTATGACCGCGAGGTCATTGCGCCTCTACTTGAGCCTCATGTATACCCTGTATAAGCACAAATTCTCATTTATGTCATTGCAATTTAGAAATTTTGAGAGACATGAAATAAGTCATTTTTAATAGTGAGGCTCAAAGTAGATAAGGCTACAAATAGCATATGGGGTTGTGGCAAGCGTTGTCATGGCTAAATAATAATAAAAGGAACAGAGCAGAGTTACATCCCCTTCCTCTGTTGTCGGAAGTTGGCGCTTTGAGGGTACTGTACTCCCAGCAGTCTTTGCGCCATAGCATTTCCGGTGGAAAGGTATATAAACTCTAGATGGACATTTCGTCTCTTTTATCTTATTCGGCACGATTCACAATTGGACTGAGCTCATGACTCCTGGCTCTTGGAGTGGTTGGCTTGTTTTTTTCTTAGCCATTACAGCTACCTCATTATGTAGCTGGCACATTCCTTATTCTCTTATGTTCCAGCACAAATCAGGTACTACTAAAGCAGCGCGGACCCGAACGCGCAGTCGCGCGTCCGCACTAGCTAGTCTTGAGTGGTCGATCCTATCCCTAACCCGCGTGTGCAAATGAATACGTGTTTGGGGTTAGGGTTAGGAATAGGGTTAGGAATAGGGTTAGGGTTAGGGTTAGGAATAGGGTTAGGGTTAGGAATAGGGTTAGGGTTAGGATCGACCACTCACGTCTAGCTAGCGCGGACGCGCGACTGCGCGTTCGGGTCCGCGCTGCTTTAGTAGTACCCACAAATCACATAAGACGAACTTTTAACCATTAATGCCAACTGGTTTATCGTCCAGCCAACTACTGACCAACTAATTTTCACTAGCCATGAAACAACCACGTTTGTACATCTTTTACTATTTCACATGCACCTGTAGTAACGCCGTGCGCATGCGTAGTCTCACGCATGCGTGGAATTCAACAAGCAAGCTTTCCCGCTTCATTCTGTCTCTTTCTTGCTGGCCAGCGATAGAGCATGGACGTGTTTAGCTGTCTCTCTCCATCTTTCAGACTTACGCTCGACAGCTCGCTTACATCTACATACCAACGTCCTAACAACCAAGCTCACACACACAGAAGCTGTAACAACAAACAAGAGCTAAAGATTTATATATTTACCACCTGAATAAATGTTGTTTAAGTTGATAGTCTGGAGTTCAGCATTCCGTTATATTTCTAATTTTATGTAGGAAAGTCAGGTATACATCTAAAAGATGTATAACCCACTTTCCTATACCCCTTTCGTAAAAGCAGTTATATAAAAACTTGTTATCTAAACTTTGACTGAATGTTATTTGTCACACCAACGTACATGCAGCTTAACACAACACAAACAAGAAAACTGGATTCATGTTCGATTCCTCACTAAAGGGTCAAAAAATGCCATGGATGGAAAAAGTCAAAAGTTACCCTTGTGTTTACGGAAGATGTGGGTTTGGGTCCCATGGTCAGCCTTTGACTTTGCTTCATGAAATGGGTTTTTTAAACTCAATATCTATACATTATTTACATTATGTACATTTGACGGATATTTGTCCTCATCTTGTTTGTTGTTACACAACGTTTCAGTTGATATACCCTTCAGCCTTCATCAGGTGTCTTGAGGGAAATTTCCGACCTGGTCTCTCATTCCTAGGGTATTTTTCGATGTTATTATTATTATCATTATTCAGGTCACTGCCTGGAATTGAACTCAGAATCTTGAGGTTAGTAGCTCAAGCTCTTAACCACTACACCATATGCCCGTGGGCATAGCCGTCAAATGTAAATAATGTACATAATTCCTCATCTCTTAAATATAGAACTGTCAATATCTATATATTATTATTTATAACTTTATCTACTTTGAGTTCCACAATTAAAAACCAATTCTTATTTTTTCTGTATAAACATTCAGCCTTATATATACAGCATAAACAAACCTCACATTTCTTATGTAGTAACTGTTTATAAACACACAACATTTGAGAAAGACTTAAAATTTCCCAACTTCATATTTTCTCCCCTCAAAAAGTTCCAAGCATTTGTTCTGATTCTTTCTGAATGGTTCATCTCTCAGCTTAAAGCAATTACAGTTAGCACTGCAGACACTTTTGCCATGCTGATGAAGATACTAGCTGGCATCTAAAATATAATAGCTGTGTAGATGAGTATTCTAAATTGGACAACTCTATAAAGAGGCATTTGCCAGTTCTGCAGCTCCAACCAATATAATAATCCTTTCTACTATAGGCACCAGGCCTAGAGTTTGGCAGAGGGGAGTCAATTACATCAACCTCAGTATGTAACTGGTACTTATTTAATCAACTCTGAAAGGATGAAAGGCAAAGTCGACCTCGGCGGAATTTGAACTCAGAACATAAAAAGGGATGAAATGTTTTTAAGCAATTTACCTGGCGTGCTAATGATTCTGCCAGCTCATCGCCTTTCCAACCAATGTAATAATATAATAATGATTATAACCTAATTAAGTGTTCAAACTACATAAATATAACATTCATTCAAAAATATTTGTTCACATCCAAAGCTATTTCAACACTCAATAAAATAAAACAAATTATCAAAAAAAAAACCCCCACTCAAAAAGCAAAACCAAAAATATCCAGTGATTATAAGAAATATAATACAATTTACAAGATCGATAAAGAGTCATTGTTTAGACTGCAATATTGTTGCAATACTTGTGATTATAGGATGAAAGATATAATATACATATTATGAACAGAACAACACAAACAATATAAAACAAACCAATTTGATAAACGATATAACAACAATATCAGGTTTCTGTCATAGATAATATAAGATCATATTTATATCATATGTTTACTGAAAAGCAAAAAAATCATTATTGGGGTATTACAGAAATAAATGAGAATACAATATCACAGTCATGTGACGAAGGACACAATACAGCTTCAAAGGTTCATTTAAAAAAAAAAAACGACTACACATTGTGCATGCTTTAAAATATTTTCAGAAGTTTCTTTAGTCTTTCCTTACTCTAGTCCTTTCGCTCTTTCTCTTCCCCTCTCACTCACCACATAAGTAAATAAATATATATAAATATATACAAATTTATAAGGGGCTCCTTTCAATTTCTGTCAACCTAGTTCACTCACAAGGTTGTGATCAGCTTGGTGCTGGAGTAGAAGACACTTGCCCAAGGTGATGTACAATGGGATTGAACCCGAAACCATGAAGTTAGGAAATTAGCTTCTTAACCACACAGCCATGCCATTGCTTCACAAAGTTATTCCTTGCTATGAATATTGAATCAAGGTGAAGCATGTTGCTATACTAGGCACCAGTCCAAATGATATAATATGATTTTTATATATGACTAGCTAAAAAGCTGCACTCCATGCAAACTTTTAAGCTAGCTCCTGTGAAGGGCTAATTGGGCCTGCAACCCAAAACTAAAGAGCATGACTACAATATGTCTATAATGACTATATGTCCAGGTGGTGCTTGGTCAGAGGTTAAGGACAGATGAGAATTAATTCTGCAATGCAATCATTCAACTGTTGGCTAATTTGTCCCAAAGTTCTTATCACCGTCATCATCATCATTCTTATCTCAACATAAAATTAATGAAGTGAATGTCATTTATCTCTGTCTTGATCTCTGACATCATCTGACAAACGCCAAACAAGATGGTGTGAATCAACCTGCTAGAAATAGCAACCCAAATGCTTTTAATTCAGATCCCAATGCTGGATGTTCAAGAACCAAATAAAAGGTAGGTTTTCTATCCTGAGATCATCCTGATTCCAAAAAGGTATATGTCTATATAGAGCAAATGTAGACAGGGATCCTGGACAAACAGGCTGACAGACAGAATTTCGTGTTTATTAATACAGAAGCTTAAGCTGCTCTGCTATATTTTGCTAAATGTTGTTTATTTCTGAAGAAATTTACTCCAGTATTGTACTGTTTGTACAACCCTGCTTCCCTAACAACAACAATAACAACACAACAACAACAATAATAATGTTAAGAATAACAACAACAATAATTATAATAATAATACCAGTAATAATAATAATAGCAAAAATAATAATGATAATATTGGTAATAATAATAATACTGGTAAGAATATCAACAACAAACACAATAATCATAATAACGACAATAATGGCTTAAATTTTGGCATATGGCCAGCAGGTTGGGTGGGTGGGGGGCTAAGTTGATTAAATCAACCCCAGTGTTCAACTTGTACTTATTTTATCGACCCCAAAAGGATGAAAGGCAAAGTCGACCTCAGCGGAATTTGAACTCAGAATATAAAGATAAATGAAATGTTTGCTAAGCATTTTGCCTGGCATGCTAACAATTCTGCCAGCTTACCACCCTAATAATTAATAATAATAATACTTTCTACTAAAGGCACAAGGCCTGAAATTTTGGGGGAGGGGATTAGTCGATTACATCGACCCGTGTTTCACTGGTACTTAATTTATCGACTCCAATTGATGAAAGGCCAAGTCGACCTAAGAGGAATTTGAACATTATAATAATAATAATAATAATAATAATCCTTTTCTACAATAAGCACAAGGCCTGAAATTTAGGGGTGGGGGTTAGTTGATTACATCGATCACAATGCTCAACTGGTCCTTAATTTATCAATCCTGAAAGGATGAAAGGTAAAGTCAATCTCAGCATAATTTGAACTCAGAATGTAACGACGAAAGAAATGCCGCAAAGCATTTTGTCTGGCGTACTAATGTTTCTGCCTGCTTACCGTGTTAGTAATAATAATAATAATAATCCTTTTTACTATAGACACAAGGCCTGAAATTTGGGGACAGGAGTATAGTCGATTACATTGACCCCAGTCCAAAGCTGGTACTTATTTCATTGACTGCAAAAAGACGAACGGCAATGTTGACCTCGGTGGAATTTGAACTCAGAGCATAAAAGATAGGTGAAATGCTGCAGAGTATTTTGTCCAATGGGCTAACGATTCTGCCAGCTTACTGCCATAAAAATAATAATAATAACAATAACAACATTGACAATAATAATTGTTATAATAATAGTTCCGGGCATAGATATAAATTGGCGAACGAAATATTTTTATTGTAATTTATATTAAATAATACAAATGATGATTTATATAATTAATATTTATGATATATAGTATTAATTATAATTGTTATATTTTAATAATAATAATAATTTCAATAATAATAAGGATTTATACAGTCTTGTTAATGATTTACATTAAGAATAATATTAATGAGGATTCATATTAAAATTAATGATTATTAATAATAATAATAATGGTATTTATTAATAATAATGATAATATACTGCTCTATTAATTGTAGTAACAACAAAGATTTATAAATCAACGTTTTACATAAGCAGGTGACTACAAATTTAGGTAGAATTTAATAATAATAATAATAATAATAATAATAATCATATTCATAATCTCAATCACTGACCTTCAAAACCAAGATCAGAAGCCATTTCAATGGATAAGGTGGGGATTTTGAAGAAAGAGAGAGAGGGTTTGGTCATAGTTGCACAGGGTGAAGCAATCAGAACAACATACATGAATAACAATATACATATGGAAGACATCTTGGATGCATGTAGAGTGTGTGGTGAAAGAGAAGAGATAGTTGCACATGCAGTTTCTTCTGAAGATGGAATACTTTTTCAGAGAGTTTAGAAGAACTGGATACAAGACAAAGTCGATACAATTGTGCATTGATGAATCTGTAAAAAATTTAGCTTTGATGATGTGGAAAGATGGAATGACCATAAGACAACACATCCTTGAAATGATCATGTAAAGGTATTTAAGGGATACAAAAATTCAAATGGATAAGCAGAAGGAATAATCACACCCAGATAGCATCATGCTCAGTATAGAGTAAAAGAGTGTTGCTTAATCAATGTTGTTCGTCACTTTGATACAAGATTAATAGGCAAGGAATGAGAGTAAATAGGAAAATACTAGAACCTAAAATATGAAGAGCAGAAAATCTGGAATTGTAATAAAGTTGCCAATTATAAGAGAAGCTTTAGGATCAGTTACAAGAAGTTTAAATGGTTGATTGAAGGTGTTGGATATTGAGATGAATTTCCTGATTCTATAGAAAGACTGTTTTGCAAGGCATGGATCAGAAGAAAGTTGCTGGATGCAATTGTCATTTGTATGTTCAAAAGCTCTTTAGCTTTCTGGCTATGTTCTGATATTTCTCAACTACCTCAGTTTTCACGAAAGCCACTCTGCTTTCATATTTGATTGCAAACACAATCATCTTATACAATTTGTCTTTGTGTCCATCAAGATCATATCTCATCCCCTTGTTTCAATAATATGGTCAGTCTCCATGAAGAAATCCTATAAAATCCTGCAATGGTCATTCACCATCCCAGTCTTTTGACTCGTGTTTATATCAATTTTCCATCACTTCAATTCCAGAGACTTAACTGACATCCAAATTCACTCTTTTACTGACACTGTTGTAGTGCACCTGAGCACTATACACAATAATTTCATTATTATTATTACATAATACCATGTTTACTTGTATACTCTTTTTGTGCTAAGTTTACTGCATTCTCTTAAAAGATCATTCATAATTTCTTCCCTTTTTCAACACCTTCTGCATTTGTTGTCTGAATGAGTTTCATTAACATTTTTCTTTATTAAATTCATTATAATGGCTTCTTCCTGAGCAGTTGCATTTAGTGATTCAGCTTCTCATTATCATTATCATTATTATTATCATTATTATTATTATTATTATTATTAATCAGTAGTGTAAATTTTACTTCTACAATTGCTTCATGTCCTCATGTCCAACTGACATAAATATGTCAAACATCAGCAGAATTACGAGTTATTCACTGGTACAAACCCAAGTGTATAGTAACCCACCATATAAAACTGGTTTTACATTCATAATCTGCAAATGCACAGCCATGGCATCAATAACATAGTGAAACATAAAGTCCTTGGCACCGATGAGATAATTTTGAACACATGATCAACGGTGCCAAGAAGATTATTACACACATTTCACTATTAAAATAGCTGATGGATTTTTCTGATGACAAAGAAGCATTTCATGACAGAAAATGTCAAGTGCATCAGAACAATTGGCAAGGAATGAGAACAGAGTTTTAAATGTTAGAAGAGAGGGACGAAAATAAATGATAGTTGAAAATAGAGAAAGAATGTGTGTTAATGTGATACCCTATGATAAAAGTGATAAAAAGAATGGTGTGGTGTGGTAAGGACAGAAGAAATATGATATACACTGAAAAGATTATATACACACACATATATATATATATATACATACATATATATATATACATATATATATATATATACATATATAGGAAGGAATTTCAACCATGTTTCGTGGTCTGCTACCACAACAGCTCCTTTATAGGATCCAGTTAGCTGAAGACATCATCAGGAGGAACCACATCCGGTTTCGGCCCCTACTCCTCTACCGTTTTGACGTGGCGGGGCCCCTCCTTTCGGAGGTGTCTTCAGCTCTGGTGTTGGGTGCATGTCTTCTTTCTTCTATTCCCTGGCCCCTTCGATGCAGCATCAACGAGTGTCAGCGTATATATATATATATATATATATATATATATACACATATACATATATATATACATACATATACATACATATACATACATGTGCATATATATATACATATGCATATATATATATATATATACACATATATATATGTATATATGTATGTATGCATGTACGTATGTATGTATGGTGACAAAATAAATAACAACAATATATTAAGAAAAGACGTAAGACTGGGGAAAAAAATCGATTAAAATATTTATCAATATTAAAACAGTGTTACATATACAAAGGGAGAGAAAAACAATTGAGTATAGAAGTTATATAAACATATACATAAATATATAAATGCATATGGAGTTTAGTGTCTGCTTACCCTTTTTGTCTTTTTTTCCTGGGAGCAGAAAATATATAAGCAATTAATCAACTTATGCCCACACACATACATATGTGTGCACATATACACAGATACAGACAAAACAGATGCACATACAAACACACACATGCAAATACACAAATATATCATTGTCCCTTTTAGCATTCATTTTTTGATGATGGTAGGAATTGAGTGAGTCTAGTGAGAAGTTTTGAGTTTATTTTAGGAGAGGAAGTTATAACTGTCCTAGATTACTGTACTTTTACTATATCTTTATGACACATCTTATAAGCTGAGCTGCTAACTTTTTGTTCTATATTGAAGGAGACAGCTGTAACAGCACTTTGAACATACCCTAATAAACACTGATTGTAACAGCTGACTAGTTTGCAGAATGCAGACAAGATATGAAAAGAATTTCAAAGCTCATAATGCAATAAAGTTTTGTTAAACTGGGCAAAAATGCTACAGAAAATTATGAAATACTCCAGAATGCTTATTGATTAACTTGTATGAGCTGAGCATCTGTTTTTTGTTGACACAAGAGGTTTGTGGATTGTAGAGGAGGTGAGAGACAATGAAAAGTGTGGGAGTAAGAGGGACATCAGAGCATTAGAATTGGTTGAGAAAATTGGCAATTTTCTGGATGAAGACTGTCGTGTGTCTATAAAGATAATAAACATACAGTTTGGAGTTGGTGTGTCAACTGTACACAGAATTATTCATGAGGATCTGATCATGTCCAAAGATTGTTCCCTAGGTGCAGGAGTGGCTGTGTGGTAAGTAGCTTGCTTACTAACCACATGGTTCCGAGTTCAGTCTCACTGCGTAGCACCTTGGGCAAGTGTCTTCTACTATAGCCTCGGGCCGACCAAAGCCTTGTGAGTGGATTTGGTAGACGGAAACTGAAAGAAGCCCATCGTATATATGTATATATATATATATATATATATATATATATGTGTGTGTGTCTGTGTTTGTCCCCCCAACATCACTTGACAACCGATGCTGGTGTGTTTACGTCCCCGTAACTTAGCAGTTCGGCATAAGAGACCGATAGAATAAGTACTAGGCTTACAAAGAATAAGTCCTGGGGTCGATTTGCTCGACTAAAGGCGGTGCTCCAGCATGGCCGCAGTCAAATGACTGAAACAAGTTAAAAAAAAAAATGGTACGCAGTGATGAAACAGAAAGAAAGACACATTGGTGACTGCAGCGAGATGGCTGAGCTTATTTCCGCCAATCCAATAGTACTTGCATTTTTTGGTAACCTGTGACAAAAGTTGGATATACTGTTATGATTCAGAGACAGAGTGCTCAATAAGAAATACCCTCAGTTTCCCGGATTCAAGTCCATGAGGAAGCCCATGATGATCCCCTTTTCCACATGCCCTGGCACTTGTAAAGACATTCGAGCGAGATTGTTGCCAGTGCCGCTGGACTGGCTCCCGTGCAGGTGGCACGTAAAAACACCCACTACACTCTCAGAGTGGTTGGTATTAGGAAGAGCATCCAGCTGTAGAAACTCTGCCAAATCAGATTGGAGCCTGGTGTAGCCATCTGGTTTCACCAGTCCTCAGTCAAATCGTCCTACCCATGCTAGCATGGAAAGCGGACGTTAAATGATGATGATGACGATGACAAAGGACATCATCTACATCCACTTAGTTTCCTTTGGTCAGACGGCTGAAAAGAGTACTCTGTGAAGGTTTTGAGGGATTTCAGGAAGAGATTTCTTTGCAAAAGGCCAGAGCCCTTCCATCCAGGTTGGTGGCATGTGTACCAGGACAATGTACCAGTCCACAATTCCATCCTGGTAACCAACTACTTGACAGAGATGGTCCTCTAAACTGTTCCTCACCCTTCCTACAGTCAAAACCTTGTTCCCTGTGACTTTTGGTTATTTCCCAAGCTTAAAGAAGAACTTCAAGGACCATCATTTTGAAGATATCAAGAAAATGAAGGGAGCTGTGAAAAGAGTCCCGGATATCATCACTTTTGAGGACTTCCATGGGGCCTTCACAAAGTGGTTGGAATGCACTACAAGTGCATTGAAGTCAGAGGATCCTGTTTTGAAGGAAATTAGAGTTTTTGTACTTCTTTGAAATGAATAAATGTCTCTCCTGCAAAAGTTTTGAAACTTCTGGAACACACCTTGAAGCCTGTGAGGTTGCAGAGGTCTTCATCTCATAACAGGCAGATAATAGCTGAGAATGATGATAAAGGATAGACTTAGTTTTCAAATAAATTCTACACTACACCCAAATCATCTTTCTCCTCCTCTCTCTCTCTCTCTCTCTCTCTCTCTCTCTCTCTATATATATATATATATATATATATATATATATATATAAGAGGGATGACCACTAAGTGGACATCCATTATGCTAGAAGAAGACCACCTATGATCTGACCACTAAGAACAGATTGTTCTCAAGAAAATTCAGCAAACGCCAGAACATAAGCGATGAAAAGATACAAAATCAATCTCTTCTTAGTGGTCAGACCATAGGTGGTCTTCTTCTAGCATAATGGATGTCCACTTAGTGGTCATCCCTCTTACATGTATGTAATATAATTTTTCTGAATCTTCAGATTTTTCAATATGCTAAGCCACGGGTTTTAAATTGATATTAATTAAATTAATACTTAATTTTTCACCCTTATAAGTTATATATATATTGTAGCTGCTGGTTATTGTTCTGGTAATTCAAAGATTTAATTAATCAGGTAAATATTTTACTCTTAACCAATAATAAGAATAATTAACATGAAACTACTCTTTGATGAAATACCAAAGACCAAACATCATGCATGCACACACATCACACATATATGCATACAAATATATAAATATATATATATACTCACATGATTCTAATGACTTACTTTACAGTATGTCATTAATAACATACTTTGAACTGCAGTGTATTACACAGTCAATACAGGATCCACAAACACATTAAATAAAACCATTGCACATTATTTTCTGCTGCTTCAGTGTTGTGTGTGCATCAAGTGTCACAATTTGCAATTAATGTCACACCATCAAAACCATTTCACAGTTACTATTCCTCTGTAGTCAAGCCATCATCTGGCCTGTAGGATGTGTAATGCAAAGGACCAAGCTTACTCATACAAGATGTTGATTAAAAGTGTGTCAACTTCAGATCAGGGGGGGTCTCTATGTGATTGTTTAAGCCTGCTAGAAAAAGCAGCCGAATCTTCTTTAAAGGACACCTTACTGACTTGGAAAAGGGAATTACATACTGGATAATGTAGTTTTAAATATGCAATGCCTGAAAGAACGATAGGAGAGAAATGGCTACAATGCCATTGATCATAGATTTGACCAATCAGGACTGTCCTGAGGCTTACAACAACAACAACACACGAACAGTTGCAAAAGAATTTTACTCACCTGCGCTAATTACAAATTCTTTCCCACTAAGAATATGATGAAGAAGTGTCTTCATTTCAAATGGACTCAAATTCAACAGGTGATCAGAAGCTTCTTCTCCTTCAATACAAGCAGAGAATCCAAGTCAGTATGGAATTTATTCATTAACCCTTAAGCATTTAAACCGGCCATATCCAGCCCCAAATTTTCTACTTGCTTTATGTCCAAACCAGCCAGATCTGGCTTCTTACACCTACCCTACAATGTCATTCTAAAAATAAACAATTGCATCATTGAAATATCAAACCTTACCTATTTCTAAGTAAGGTAGTATTTCTCTTTGGCCAGACATGACTTTGCAGAATACAGAAAATGAATGACACTGCTTGATAATCATTTATAACTATCATAGAATATTTGTAAAAATACTCTCTCTCTCTCTCTCTCTCTCTCTCTCTCTCTCTCTCTCTCTCTCTCTCTCTCACACACACACACACACACACACACACACACGCATGCACATACATGTATACATAAGCTGACCTCAGCAGGATTTGAACTCAGAACATAAAAAACTGGAACAAATATTGCAAGGTATTTTGTCTGACACACTAATGATTCTGCCATGCCCCCATCTTTAATCAGTGAACAATTCAGATAATAAAATTGAGACGTCAAAACAATGTTTTGTGCGTACCTGTACATTTGAGAGTCCTGGCCAATTCTGAGGCCATCACCTGGATGATGAGCCCCACACGGAGACGTAACATTTCTTTGAAAAGCTGCGGCTCAGTGCGGATAAACATAGCCAAATACATTAATAATTCCTGGAGAAAACAAAAGAAACAATTAGGATTATAAATCTTCCTATTTATTTCAAAGATAGTTTAGCTTAATCGGTCAAAGCATCGTGACATGTAATCACGGGGATGTGAGTTCGAGTCCACAGCTAGCCACCTACACTTTTCTCTGCAAAATAGGGATAGTTTATCCTGTTCAGGCTATATTATTAGCATTATTCTGCGATTGAGAATTTAAAATCACTTCTTTAACTTTCTAAAAGACATCTCAATGCTTCTAAAAGCAAACTTCGTTTGTTTATTTACGTTTGTCGTAATTTGAATTTATCAAAGATTAAATATTTCTTTATGTAACACAATTTTTAGAATAGGTACATTGTACCCCTATGAGTTGTAAGAGGTTAGTAAAAGGGGGTTCACAGGCAATCTAACATTAAAACATTACCTCATAAAGTCCTATCCAGCCCATGTTAGCTAGGCAGAGTGAATGCAAGTTAATAACAACAACAATAATAATGGGTTTCAAATTTTGGCACAAGGCCAGAAATTTTGAGTGGAGGGGATAAGTTGATTACATCAACTCCAGTGCTCTACTGGTAGTTATTTTATTGGTCCCAAAAGGGATGAAAAGCAAAGTCGACCTTGGTGGAATTTTAACTCAGAATGTAATGACGGACAAAATGCTTAGCGGCATTTTGCCTGGTGTGCTAATAACTTTTGCCAGAATGCCACCTTAATAATAATAATAATAATAATAATAACAACAAAAACACCAGGACTTACAAATATATATAACATACAGAAAATTGCACTACTGGGCACTGCACACATCCTACGCAAAACACTTTCAATAGAGTAACCATAAGAGCAAACCATAAGAGCAAACCACAGCACATACCCCAGGCACACAGAGCTGCGCTCGGTAGTGAAGTGAAAGCACACTATAAAAATAAAACTAGTGAAAGATAATAATAATAATAATCCTTTCTACTAAGGGCACAAGGCTTGAAATTTGTGGGGAGGGGGATGGTCGACCCCAGTACTTGACTAGTACTTAATTTATTGAAACCCAAAGGATGATAGGCAGTAAGGATGGACAAAATACCACTAAGCATTTTGCTTGGCATGCTAACGATTCTGCCATCTCACTCCTTAGTAATAATAATAATAATAATAATAATAATAATAATAATAATAATAATGATTTCTTTATTAACCACAAGGGTTTACATTAAGAAAATAATTATGGACAGTTCAGGACAAAACAAAACACACACACAAGCTTCTTTCAGTTTCTGTCTATGAGATCCACTACTCAGAAGGCTTTGGTCAGCCTGAGGTTATGGTAGAAAATGCTAACCCAAGGTACCATGCAGAGTGGGGCTGAACCTGAAACCATGTGGTTGGGAAGCGAGCTTCTTAATCACACAGCCATACCTGCATATAATTCAATAAAAAAATAGGAAAAAAAAAAAGAACCCCCCTCTCCTCCTCGCACAAAAATAAAAACAAACGAAAAACTGACCTGTGTCAAAGCAGCAGTACTCAGATCTTCTCCACAAGATTCGTATATCATTTCAGAAAGTTCATCTGGTGGCAAGGGACTGAAATATAAACAAAAGACTATCAAGTAAGGATAGAAAGAAAGAGAGAGAGAGAGAGAGAGAGAGAGAAAGAGATAAGCAAATCTAGGCATGGTCATCATCATCCTTTAACATCTGCTTTCTATGCTGGCATGGGTTGGATGGATTGATCAGTGCTGGCAAGCTGGGAAACTGCACCAAGTTCCATTATGATTTGGCTTGGTTTCTAGGGCTGGATGCCCTTCCTAATGCCATCATTTGATAGAATAAGACTATCATTAAACGCATTCCAGCTGTGTCCATTGTGTATATGCTTTTAGACAGCGTATCTCAGGTTACATTATTTAGAAAGACTTCCGCCCATCCCCACCCCACTTTCTCCCAAATTTGTTTATTTAAAAAAAATTTTTTTGCCAAAAATTCCTGTTTTCAGATACAGAAATTCGGGAAAATTGCCAAAAATCAGCATTGTAAAATTTTGCACCCCCTTTCCCCCCAACTTCTTCAATTTTGACTTTTTTCCCCAACACTAACTCTAAAACCTTAACCCTAACACTCTAACCCTAAAACCATAACCTTAACCCTAAAACCGTAAGTACAGAAATGTTTTGAAATTTTTGTCCAAATCATAATGTCTGTATTTTTCCGCATATTTAGAAAAAAAAAAAAATTCTTGAAAAAAAATTTTATAAAGATTTTTGTAAATTTTTTTCAGAATCATAATCTCCATATTTTTCCAAATATTTTGAAAAAAAAAATTCTGAGAAAAGTTAAAAATGAAGGGAATGGGGGTGGGTGGGGGTGGTAATTTAGAAATGTCGATTTTTGCCAATTTTCTTGCAGATTCGTATTCCCCGTAGCCGAAAAGGGGGGTTTGTGTTGAAAAAAAATTTTTTTAAGAAAGGCTGGTTTTGTGGGGTGGGGGACAGGCAGAAGTCTTGCCCATTATTCAATGTGACTATATAAAGCCAAAACTCAACATCCAAGCACAAAGTTATTTTCTAAACTATAATAGTTGTTTCTTAATCAGACAGATGGCCAACAATTTCGAGGAGAGGGAATTAATAGACTATACTTAGCCCTAGTATCTTACTGGTATTTTATTTACTTGATCTAGAAGGACGAAAGACAAAGATGATCTTGTTGGAACATACCTGGTGATGATCTTCTCTCGGTCGGGAGGAAGACCCACAGACAACTGCTTCTGACGTACCAAAAGATCTGTGGCAGCCTACAAACAGAGCAGAGGCAGCTTTTTTAACAAATAGAACAATATAACATGGACATTGTGATTTATTGCAAATGTGAATTATTGAAATATTAATAAATACTCTATGTAGACAAAGAAGACTGAAAAAAGATGGGAATGAGAATCCCTTAACATTTTGCTTTTACTCCTTTCGGTGATTAGACCGTGGCCATGCTTGGGCTCTGCCTTGAAGGGTTTACTCAAACATATCAACTCTTGTACTGTAAGTCTGGTATTTATTCTAGTCACAATGCCAAATTGCTAAGTTACAGGGATATAAACAAACCAACACTGGTTGTCAAGCAGTGGTGGGGGACAAACATAAACACACACATGAGCTCCACAAAGTTGGATACCATGGAAGGTCTGCAACTGCTAAATTTCTCCTGTCTCCTATCAACACTGATAAGCAGAAAAAAATAGTGTCTAGATTATCAGAAGTGGTCATTGATTAAATGGAAGAAAGTCATCTTCTCTAATGAATCATCATTCACTCTTTTCCACATTTTGGAGACAGTCCAAAGAAGAGTTCAACCCTGAATGCTTGGCCCTTACACACACACACAAGTGTGTGTGTGTGTGCATAGAAAATTGATAAAAGAATATAGATACAGAATAGTTTTAGAATGTTCATAGATATTGGGAAAAGAATAGTTACCAGAGCAAGATCTTCAATCCTCTTCTTCAGCATGCCAGCAGTATGTCTTACCAGCCACCATTGCTTCCAGTAACCCGCCTGAAACAGAGAAGAAAGAAAAACATCATATTAAATAGGTGATAAATACAAACCAAAATACGAATCAGGTGAGTTGTATTCCATCGAGGCTGACGAAGAATAATTACACAGACTGAAACAGGATTTTTTATTTTTATTATTATTATTATTACTTCCAAGGGCTGAGTCATAAGAAGGAAGAAAGGCTGACATCCATGAGTCTTTTTCCGTGGGAGCATGTTATCCTGAGATCATTGATCTCAGCTGAATTGTTGCAACGGAGAACAAAGGGTCAAATGGTCGAACTGACTAACAAGGACTAGCATGACTACTCGAGAATAGGGAATGGTCTGCAAAGAGGATTTCCATGCAGTTTCTAACAACCAGTTTTTTCACAAGGTTTGGTTGATTTGATGCTACTGTAGAAGACAATTGTCGATGTAGTGTCCATACAGTAAGATTGAACCCAAAGCCACTTGGTGTGGTAAAGAGTGGAACTTCTTAACCATGCAGTTGTCTGGTTAAGATAGAGTTATGTTTTTTATTTCATATTTTACTTGTTTCAGTCACTGGACTGTAGTCATGCTGGGGTACTCACCTGAAGGGTTTACTTGAACAAATCAACCCATTACTTATTTTTTTAAAAGTCTGGTACTTATTCCATCAGTCACTTTAGCTAAACTGCTAAGTTATGGGGGATGTAAAGAAACCAACACCAGTTGTCAAACAGTGGAGGGGACAAACACAAATACAAGGGCATACACACAAACAAAATGGGCTTCCTCATAGTTTCCATCTACCAAATTCAGCCACAATGCATTGGTCAGCTTTGGACTAAAGTAGGAGACTGAACCCAAAACCACAAGGTAACAAAGTGAGCTACTTAACCACACAGCCAAGCCTATGCCTATGTTAATTTTTGTTGATTAAATTCCTGTCTTCATTTTTGAGCCTTGGAAACACACCAAGATTCTAGTATGGTTCCACCATTCTTCCATTAGATATTTAACTTTATGTTTGATGCCTTGTGTCTTATATGGAATGCAGAAACCTGTGTTTTCACCAGATTAGCATTTAAAGAATGCCTTTATAATAAAATCTTAGATTGTTTTTAACGTGGCATTCAAAACTGTTTCAATGCCAATGAAGTGTCTCCTTTGGTATGCTATGTATAAATAATTGGCATAGATACAATGTTTGTTACTATCATCTTTTAAAGAAAATATGAATGACTTGTTTACCATCACTTTCAGGATTTTACTGATATCAATTTTACCAAGTCTGGTATATGGAATGTCTTTTGGAATTCGGGAATATGTGTTTATTTTGTATCACATTTGGTAAACAATACTATTGCTAGTTACGAGTTTCTAATGGGTCAATCACTGGTCCACTGCATTTCTGAAAGCAAGAATGACAAGGGATTGTATGTGCAACTCTGGCAGAACATTTATTGATATAAGCTGTCTGAGAAGACACATGCTTGTTCACAATGTCTAATATCATGATTCTGCATTGCATTTAACTGAGAAGAGACATTGATGCAATGTTTATGGTAAAAGCTGCAGATCATCAGCTGAGTTAAAAAATGTTATCTTCATTTTGCAGCTCCTTAACAAGCAATGTTCATATTCATTATTGAATGATATCTATCCATATACACACATACAACAGACTATTACATAGTTTCTGCTCACAAGGTACTGGTCAACCTGAGACTATTTGGGGGTATTATAATCACACACTGAATTACAATTTTGCAGGGGGTTATTATTATTTGAAATCAAAAAGAAACAAATATTTCTTACTTTTTCATATAGTTCACGTAGTAGATCCTTCACTGAACACTGACTCTCTCCAATGGTTACCTTAAAGTTAATTCCTCTGAAAAAAAAAACAATGCAATGAATGATCTTAGAATGTAAAACAGAAAGGCCCTCTTTTGTATCATAAAGTATATACATCGTTGAAAGGCAAGTTACTGTGGTATTTGTCTGATACAACATCTCCTATGGATGCTAACAACTGCCCAATTACCTACCAACATTGTTCAAAACCTAAAAAAATGTTGAGACCAAATTGTGAAATTTGTATCAATGTATCCAAAGGCTCCGAATTCCACTTCAAGAATGGGCAAAATTCTAAAAGTAAAACATAGCTGTGATCCAAACAATGAAGCAGCAGAGTTTGAACCCATGAAAATATGAAGAACAATCCACAAGTAACAAATGAGCATTTAGATAGTTGCACAAGAACTTAACTTTTCCTATGTCAACATGCAGAAAATGTAACTGAACAACACAGAATTGATAAAATCACTTTTCTTATTATAAAATATAAAGCGAGTTTAAATCATTAACCAAATACTGATTCCTTTTTCCAATTCATTTTGTAATATTTATGAGATATATCTTGCCTTACATTTCAAAAAGAAGTACAGAAGTTTACATCACTACTTAATCTGGGTCAACTAAAGTATAAGTATTCAGTATAACCTCCTTGTCACCTAGTCGGTTTATAATGGGGCTCTTTCAAGCTAGCATGCTGTATATTAAATGAAGGCCAGCAGCAAACCTTTACATGTATACATTGCAATGAGTATCTTATGTAAGAAATGAAACCGGTTTGTAATTATGTACTTTGAAATATTTATGTAATTTTGTAATTATGGATTTTGGAATGTTTAACAATGTATTCTGAACATAAAAATGTATTTTGGATTCCATATTCTTGAAATTATTTGATTGTAGTAATGTATTTTTGATATGATATTTCAGAATATGTACTAATGTATTTTGAAATCCAAGAATGTACCCCAGCATGGCCACAGTCCAGTAACTGAAAAAAGTAAGAAAAAAAAATAAAAGATGAAACATACTTACTTTGCCAGATACATGTAATGAATGATATCGGCTTGTTCATGCATATTCTGTGACTGTTTTAAGTTATCCAGAAGCTCAGGAATATCCACAGACCCAAACATGTCCATGAGAGCTTGGCTAGCTTCTTCAGAGGTCCCCTTTATCTTATGAGGTTGCTTTGAAGTCATTGGTTCTATATCACTCAATAGAGAAGGATCCAATCCAAGCTTCAAATGTTGTGGTATCTGGAACTCTGTGTTATAAAGAAAAAACACAGTTAAAACCATAGTCTGTATGTATGTAGATGTGTATATGTGAGTGTGCGTATAAACACCCACCCACATATACATATATATATAAGAAAACAGGAGAGTTTATTTAGTTACATCATCTTACGCGCGTTTCATTAACAAGGAATGAATATTAGTTACATGATATGAATTATATAATCCAATTGCATTTTCAATTCTTCAGAAATGCGTAACTCTCAAACTCATTCCTAGTACTAGTTTGACATATTCATTGTAGTTAAGTGATAATATTGCCATCGCTGAAACTGCAACTACTATATATATATATATATATATATACACAGATTTTCGGACCATGCTTGCATTTCAGAAAATTCCTGATGTCTTTTTGGAATCTGCATGGCAGCAGCACAACCAAAAGCCAATAGCTAAAGCTAAAGGGAGACAATTGTTTACTTTCGAAGTGCTCTGGTGACCACAAGATGCAGCACAGCCGAAGATCGATGGACAATGATAAAGGGAGACAACCGCCTAGTGTTTAACACTTAAAAACGGGGCTTTTTCTCCTTCCATATTTTAAAGAGGTCTCAGGCCAGCAGTGTTTGGGGTCTGAAGATGCACCTTATGAGCAAGAAACCCAGGGTAACCCCATAAACTGGCCTACCCCACTATAATATCATCATCATCATCATCATCGTTTAACGTCCGCTTTCCATGCTAGCATGGGTTGGACGATTTGACTGAGGACTGGTGAAACCGGATGGCAACACCAGGCTCCAATCTAATTTGGCAGAGTTTCTACAGCTGGATGCCCTTCCTAACGCCAACCACTCAGAGAGTGTAGTGGGTGCTTTTATGTGTCACCTGCATGAAAACGGCCACGCTCGAAATGGTGTCTTTTATGTGCCACCCGCACAAGAGCCAGTCCAGGGGCACTGGCAACGATCTCGCTCGAAAACCCTACAAGGCCAGTCAGGCGGTACTGGCAATGGTCACGCTCAAGATGGTACATCTTATGTGCCACCCGCACAAGAGCCAGTCCAGGGGCCCTGGCAACGATCTCACTTAGCTTGCCGGGTCTTCTCACGCACAGCACATTTCCAAAGGTCTCGGTCAGTAGTCATCGCCTCGGTGAGGCCCAATGTTCAAAGGTCTTGCCTCACCACCTCAGCCCAGGTCTTCCTGGGCCTACCTCTTCCACGGGTTCCCTCAACTGTTAGGGAGTGGCACTTTTTCACGCAGCTATCCTCATTCATTCTCACCACATGTCCAAACCAGCGCAATCGTCTCTCTTGCACACCACTACTGATGCTTCTTATGTTCAGCTTTTCTCTCAAGATACTTACACTCTGACGGGTATGCACATTGACATTACACATCCAGCGGAGCATACTGGCTTCATTCCTTGTGAGCTTACGCATGTCCTCAGCAGTCATAGCCCATGTTTCACTGCCATGTAGCATGGCTGTTCGTACACATGCGTCATACAGTCTGCCTTTTACTCTGAGTGAGAGTCCCTTTGTCGCCAGCAGAGGTAAGAGCTCTCTAAACTTGGCCCAGGCTATTCTTATTCTAGCAGCTACACTTTCAGCGCACCCACCCCCACTACTAACTTGGTCACCCAGATAGCGGAAGCTATCGACTACCTCTAGTTTTTCTCCCTGGAATGAGATAGAAGTTGTTTCCTGCATATGAGCACTCAGTGCTAGGCACATGCTTGCCTATTGTATATACAACTGTAAGCTAATGAAAATAATTATGTAATTCCTTTTCTTTTGACAAATTAGTTGATCTCTCTCTCTCTCTCTCATATATATATATATATATATATATATATATATATATATATATATATATATATGTGCTGCTATATGTTTATGTATTTGCATAGCAGTCTACTATGCATAGTACTATTTACTCCAATATCACGGAGTCAAGCCAATGGAGGTATTTCTATAAGATTGCTCAGCCTGCAAGAAATAACAGCTAAATTTCTTTCAAGTAATACCCTACCATTATAGAATAAAACATGGTGCTACATGTATATTTTTCCTGAGAGTAAAAAAAATGGGAATGGTTATAACTGGCATGTCTTTGGCCATAGGTTTGTTCAATCAGGGCTGATCTGCTATGTTGAGGTTAATCCACAATACACCAGTCAAAGTATTGAAAAATCCATTGTATTTCACCTAGAGCCATTGGCTGAAGGATAATTAGTATGAGTAATTGGCTGGTATAAGGCATATATAATGACTACAGATGTTATTTGTAGAGTCTTGTTCACATTATCATAGGTTTAAGCTCTGTGCCTTTGGGCAAAATACATAAGCCTGCTTGTCTCAGTTAGCCTCCATGATAGTAAGTACATGCAGTGTGTGTAGCAAGAGAGTGGAGACAGACCTTGAATTTTCTGTCCCATCCCACCCAGGCCCCCAAGCCTATACAGGCTTAAATAGTAGACCCCAAAGTGTTTCCCCAATAAAAGCATCACCTGGGGTAGATAAATCCCTCTACCTACATTACAGGTACCATGCTTAATAAATGACAGAATCCGTTATTGTGTAAATAACATATAATTGTAAAAAAAATAAAAATAAAAAACATGATTCATCTGAATGCAAATTAGCTGGGCATTTAATAAGCTATCTTGTCTTTAGGAGCAAGTAAAAAAGATAGGTTAAAAAAACTGTAAAAAACATACATATAAAGAAAAAAACTGTAAACAAATGTTAAGTCAGAGAAAAATTGAAAAATTAAAACTCACAAAATTCCAAATATTTGCATTTCTTTTAGAATAAATTAAGTTTGCAAAAATATAGAAAAAATAAAAACAGAAAAGAAACATTGAAATCACTCAACAACAAAGAGATTTTGTTAAATCAGACAATGAGAAAGAAAGGAGAAAAATAATTTAGTTATCCTGTAGAAAAAAATATCAAATTAACAAACACTGTCAAGTTTTTTCACCATAATCATCAATGATAAAAAATCATTGATGTATGAATTTGATAGGAAAATAAATCTACAATTTCTTGTTTGTGCAATAGTTGAAACAAAAAAATTGTTGATTCAGATTTGACTGTAGTAAAACATAGGCAGTAAAACAGACACCAGAGAGTCAAAGTCTTTATTAAAATGATCTTCAACCCTTTCATGATGCATGGATGAATGAATGGATAGATAGATATATATAGAGATATAGGTAGATAGAAAATCCATACAGTTTCTGCTTAGCACTCAAGTTATTGAAGCCAAACATAAGTAACCAGTCAGTTATTGCTTTATTTATGTTTATCTATAAGTATTGGGTTGGTGCATAATTACTGTGGCTTTTTTTTTCAACAAAAACAATGACAATATTTAACAAAACTTCTTTAAATGAAGGTCTGACCGTCTGCCAAACAATTGGAAAGCAGTAATTGAAGTAGATGGTGAATATGCTCCAGAATAATCATTTAAAGATGTTTTTGTTACATGTTGTTATTGTTTTTGTTGAATAAAATTTGTTGAAAAAGAGCTGCAATAATTATGCACCAACCCAATATATATGATATATAAATATATATTTCACACACACATGTACTCACACACACATATAAATATGTATATGCATATACATATATAATCATCATCATTTAACGTCTGTTGTCCATGCTGGCATGGGTTAGATGGCTTGACTGGGCTGGTATGCTGGAAGGCTGAGCCAGGATCCATTCTGATTTGGCATGGCTTTCTATGGCTGGATGCCCTTCCTAATGCCAGCCACTCCAAGAGTGTAATGGGTGCTTTTATGTACTACCGGCACGGGTGCCATTTGCATGACACTGGTATCTGCCACAACAGCAATTTGGCTTGGTGGGTCTTCTCAAGCACGACATAATGCCAAAGGTCTTAGTCATTGCCTCTGTGAGACCCAACAATCGAAGGGAGCTCAGCCACTTTTCCTCATATATGCATATACATATAGATATAGATATATGCATATACATACAAACATATATGCATATACATATATACTTATACACGCACACATTCATAAACGACATACATTTGCATATCATCATCATCATCGTTTAACGTCCGCTTTCCATGCCAGCATGGGTTGGACGATTTGACTGAGGACTGGTGAAACCGGATGGCAACACCAGGCTCCAATCTAATTTGGCAGAGTTTCTACAGCTGGATGCCCTAAATATGCATACACACACACACATATATGTACATGCACATACACAGGACAGGAAAAGGATATTAATTATGATGACAATGACTGATGATAACATATGTGTGTGAGTGTGTGTGTGTTAATGTTTGTTTCTATATTCAGTCATAATAAAAATAATTTTACATTAATCCGATGGGTTTCTCTATGCTTTTGTAGAGTACAAATTTATTATTCTTTAACAAGAATATTGTCGACAGTGACTTCAAAGTTTTGTCCAAAATTGGCTGCATACAGATTATATCATTGTTTAAATGTCCACTTTTCCATGCTTGCATAGTTTGGATGGAATTCATGTCAGTAATCCTCACCTGGTTTCAAGTAAAGTAATATTTCCTCATAGCTAGACATGCCAATATGGAAAATGGATGTTAAAAGTTGATGATGATGATGATATACATAAATACACACACATATAAATCTATCTTCACAGACACACACACACACATAGGCATTGTCATCTTCATCATTATTGAACATTCGTCTTCCATGCTGGCATGTGTTGGACAGTTCAACAGGGCTTGATGAACCAGAGGCGTGCATCAAGCTCCAGTGTTTGCTTTGGCATGGTTTCTATGGCAGGATGCCCTTTCTATTGCCAACCAGTTGGCAGAATCTACTTGGTGGTTTTTTTCATGGCACCAGCACTACTAGTGAGGTCACCAAGTAACTTATAAGACAAAACCCCTTGATTGAGTGGGGCTTAGTAGAGAGAGAAGTGGTTTTATGCCAAGTGTTGAGAGGCTAAAGTATAATAGAGAAACAGGAACAAGTGTCTTGATGTAGAGGAGATACATGGCTACTCCAGCTGGAAAGAGGGATAAAGATGATGGTGATGGTATATATGTGAATAAATGCATACATATACCTTGCATTTTGCTTGTCTCTCGACTTCTAGTGAGAGTTATTGTCTATATATATATATATATATATATATATAAGTAACAACCGAAGGATAAGATGGATTGACACCTGTCCTTCAATTGTTACTTATTTATTCTTTATTCACTTATCTCAGAACATACCCCTTGCATGTTCTGAAGTATATTATGGACTGTATATTTAATAAATTGTACATGTCTGAAGATTATGTACTCAGTTGGGTTAAATTGACTGCATACATTACCTGAATATCATTCTGCCAGTACTTCTGTACCAAGGTTGGTATTCACTTAAAAAATTGTGGTGTGTGCACTTTATTCCGACCTAACTAGGTGGCTCAACTTTAAATACGTTGTTCAACTGAATCTTGTCTATATTGTATTTTCATATATATATGATAATCTTGGTGAAACAAACAAGTCCAGGAAACGGAGTAGACAGAAGGTTGTAAATGTAAAGTTCTTTCCCTAGCAAAGAATGTACCATCCAACATTGCCTAGTAAATAGTGACTTCAGGACTTGACAGACTGAGAGACATGATGAAACACCCTGGAGTAGAATCATATTGAAACTGAAAGAGCTGTTGTAAATTCAGAGATGTATTTGATACGTATGACATGGAAAAGATAGAGTGATTACACAGAAGACAACTGGTAGCTTCAATGAGACAACCTGCTAAAGGCTATTGATCAGATTTGTGGCTGGTGCAAAGCCATAAATTGAACTGAAAGCAACATGGTCGTGGACTTGAACAACAGACAGGGCCATAAACAGTATGTAAAAGGCTTAGAAGGACTGGAGGAAAGGCAGCTACAGGGATCAATATTAAGTAGCTAGAAGAGAAGTTTGCTGTCAGGTATACATTGTAAGGGGAAAAACAGAAAGAAAGAAGCTTGCACATTTTCTGTGATATGAGAATAACGACATGAAGATTGCAAAACAGTGTACTAATGAGATCATCTAGATATAATAGAGAGGAAATGTACAGTAGAGCAAGTAATGGCACACTTACTCTTACAAATACCAAAAAGGATTATGAAAGTGCTCTTATGAAGCACTGTTGAGTGTAGAGCATCACTAGAGGGAGCCTACTCCAAATAGGGCCAAGTAGACCAGCCATTAAACTTAACAGCAGTATAAGTGAAAGCGCAATTAAGGATATGAAGGCAGAGAAAGTAGCTGGTCCATCAGGAACAGTCACTGAGATACTTAAAATATCTGAAGTAGAACCCCATACTATTCAATCAAATAAATCAGGTAATATAGGAAGGTATTATACCTAATGATTGGAATAGTAATATCATCGTTAAAATTGATGTAATGGTAAAAGAGATGTTCTGGAAAGAGACAACTAAAGAAGCATAAAATTATTCAACCAAGTTATCAACATCACAGAATGAGTTACAGCACAACTAAGAAGAAAATTAGTTTAGCAATTTGGATTTGTACCAAGACACGGTGCTACTGATACTCTCTCTCTAATGAGGAAACTAGGGAATTAACTGGAAGTTAATTCTTTTGCTATGTAGGATTGAGGGTGGACATACCAAAAACGCAGATGCTAGAGAAAGAACAGGATGCAAAAAGTTATTAACTCAAAGGGTTTCTCAGAATAAGGTGCAAATTGTGTGATGCTTGTGTACAAAGTGCAATGGTGCATGTATTGTAGGCCTTGAATGTGAAAGATTTGTAACAGCTGGGAAGAAATGAAGTGAGACTGCTCCACCGAATGTGCAAAGTTAGGGTACATGAATGAGAAAGTACAAAGGAGATGAGGGAAAAGTTAGGTGTAAAAGGAAGGACCCCATGTACCAGAGAGAAGATTGCTTTAGAACTGGCAAGTAGTGTGTGTAAAGAGGATGTCAGTTGTATAAAAGAGTGTTTTAGGAAGAAGAGAGATGAAGTAGTGAAGACAGACACCAAGAAGCTGAACCTCATAAAATAGATGGCAAAGAACTGCAATGCTGGTGGTAGAGTGGACATGATCACTGGTGCGATCATAGCAAAATGGTTGTTACTACACTGATAACAGAGCTTGGAATACATATTATCTCTAGGTTTCTTGTCCAGTATATTCTGAATAAGTTTCCATTTATTATTCATTAAGTCTCCACCTGTTATTCATTACCCTCTCATCCTCCATTTTCTTCACTGTACCCAATCCCATCACCACCATCCATTATCATTATCACCTGCATCATTTCCCTTCTCTCCCTCCATCTTGCTTCTTGTTCTAATTCTCACTTTCATTATGACACCCATGCATCAAAGAATGACACTGGAACTGGCCATCTTCGGCACTCATCCAATTTATGCCAGAATGAAAAACCGATGCAAATAATAATGCAGCTATTATTGATACACACATACACACTTCAACCATTAATACTGTTCTCTCTACCAACACTTTCATTGATCACCACCTCCCCTAATGAATCCTAATGAATCAACAACTCTCTCTTCTTCCACCACCACCACCACCACCACTATCATATAGCTTTCCCATCCTCATGCACTACACCTGACTCACTCTTTCCTGCTCAATTCTACAATCTGGCCAGCAATATTCTTCTCATCCTTCTCCTGTCTCATCATTATTATTCTGCTGTTGAGTACTGTCAGTCACCTCCTCCATATCACACCTGTCCTCTCTTCTAAAATGCGAGTAGCTCTGTAGTTCTTTTACAGAAAGAAACCTTTTCTGCTCTGGCCCCTTTGCTCTTATTTTTGCCCATCTTTTGGCTCTCATATCTTAGCATAAAGCTGCTCTCTCAGAGTTTATAGTTTTACAAACAGTACAATGGTGTTACTAGTGATGGTGGAATGAGAAACGCAGCCAGTACACAGTGTAATGTGGCTGGCATTAGGAAGGTCATCCAGCCATAAAAACCATGCCAAATCAGACACTAGAGCATGATGCAGACCTTGGGCCCATCATATCTTGTCAAACCATCTAATCAATGCCAGCATGAAACATGTACATTAAATAATGATTATATATATATATATATCTTTACAAACACACACACTTCTATTCAAAATGTATGATCTCATAGCATATGTAAACTGTTTCAGTGTTCTCATCACATTTCATATGAAGCCAGATTTAGTATGCTGTGAGGCTGAATATTTTTTTATCAAGAATTACACAAAACATGTGTGCGTGTGAGAGAGAGAGAGCAATAATGGTGATGGCATATAAACAAATGAATAGAATACAACAAAACAAGGTGAGTAATAAGACAGTGCAATGTTCATGAGATGGAAGAAAACGTATGTTAAATAAATAGCAATGTTAGTAGCAGCATTTTAAGTTATTCACTGATAGTAATATATTGATCTTATAATTATGTGTAGGCAGAAAATATATTTATGATAAAGATATAGTTATAATTAACTATAACATATTTTTCTATTGGTTCTGCTGGTATGAAAACAGAACAGCAGTTTGTGATGCATCCTTGCACAGGGTACATCACAGGATATGTCAGAGCGCCAATGATGAAATAGAAACTCAAGCTACAATTACATAAGTGAAGTAAATTTCAACAATGAGTTTCATTCATATCTTATTAAGAATGGGTTTTTATCTTTTATTGCATATTTATAGTCAGATTAGGTAAGTTTTAACTACAGCATGTTGTCAGCTATTATTATCACACCACTATTTCAAGGGAGTATTTATTACATAATAATAAGGAAGAGTGGTGCATTATAAAAATCAATATTGTAATTAACACGTCTATATCTCACCTAATGGTTCAATTAGTAACACTTCAGTAGATGTGGCAAGATTTTATAGTTTATGTTTTCATCAATAATTCCATATAAGTGTGAACCATTTGGAGTTGTTGCTCATATTTGCCAATGAAACACACGCACACACACACGCCCCCCCCCCCCAATAATCCCCAAATGATATTATTAATATTTTTATTTTGTTCACTGCATGTTTGATCTTTTCTTGGCTTTTTTTCTTTTTAAATGTTCCCAGTTTCAGAAATACTTTCAACCATTTAAGTAATAACCTAAGATCCAGTCCAGGTTTACTGGAATTCCCTCCATTCTACAACAAAAATGTCAATGTTAATTACAGTTACAGTTTTTATATTAAAATCTAATGAAAAGATTTGTTTCTTGAAGTACAACTGAAAGTCAGTAAAAAGTATGAAACAAATGTTTGATTTCTAATAAGGAATAGGACCTTAGCTCCAATTTAGAACAGTAAACAAATTCTCAGGTGGTCTTTAAGATCAATAATATATTTTAGCATAATAAAAAGGTTTTAAACTCCTAAGAAAAAGACAAAATAATTAGTTTTGAGCAAGGTGCAATTTGCATGATGATAAAAAGTGTATCTTCTGATGCAAATATGCAGCCAGTTTATTTATTTCGTGCAAATGTGACATTCTTGTTGGCAACCATATGAAGTCAGTGAAATACTCTACATGGTTGCAACATATTTAAACCCTTTTGATACCAACTCTGAGCCTGAGACTGCCTCTGGATCAATGATACAAATTACCTGTTTAAAAATAATCTAAATTTAAAATCTTCCATCAAAATGCTATTTTAAGTTCCAAACACTACCTTAATAATAACAAAGTTATTCTACAAAATTCTTCATTATTTTTGAAATTAACTGAAACAAAGGCAGTATATTTCAACAGAAATATGGTAACAAAAGAGTTAAAGACACAGTGAATAATTTAGTCCTAGGTACAGTATATCTGGAAAAAGAAAATAGACAGGAAGGGTATCACTGGAATGTTTCAAGCATAGACCAGCTCTGTTAAAATAAATCTTGGACTAAACTACAACAATCACATGCAAATTCATAGTTAGTGGATGCAATTCCATGCAACTTACAGTTCCTGCATATATTATCAGAACATGAAGCAATTATGACATGAAGACATCATGCAGTTCAATCACATGTAATATGCAGTTTCCTGAAATATTCTGTTTAAATTGGTTACATTAAGAAAAAACAGAAAAATCTTTTTATCCAATAAATTTGTTTTAACTATTTTGATACTAACCCACCCAAGACTGCCCTTCGTTCTATTATACAATTTTGTTTTTTATTGTAACCTAAATTAAAATCTTGCATTACAATCTCATTATAATAAATATTCCAAACACCAGCTTAATGGCAAAGTTCTTTTAATAAGTTTCTCATTATTTTCAAACCTAATTGAAATACAAGCAGTGTATTTCAATAGAAATACAGTAACAAAAGTTTTCAATGAATTTTGAAAAGATAAAAATTACAATATGAATTACCAGAGTGGACCTGAATAGATCGCTTCTTTATTACAGGTTTATCACTAGTACAATATAAAATTTATTGTATGTATCTAATCACCTCACTCTTACAAATTGTAGGGATAGAAAATACTAAAAATACAGTCAGAAATTAATTGTATTTTATGCCTCAATCTGTGAAGAAGTTAAAATTATATATGATACTAAAGACAAATCTTTTGGAAGTTGGGAACTGTATATAAACCTATAAAATTGACTACAAATTCTTAGATAGCAGATCTAATCCATCACCCAGTTTAACGCTATCACCTGGTTCAGAGATGCTTTTAGTGAAGTCCACTGTTGCAAGTGGCTTCCTATTATAGTAATCGATAATTCACAGTTTCTTCCTCCCTTTCCCAAACTCACCACACCCAGAGGCCATGCAAAATCATAGATACAACTCTTATTCCTCTGGCTAAACCATAAAAAATAAAAATAGATTTCAATATGGACAGTCATGTTGTAAATTTATGTCTGTGGTGTTAGGGTACTGGATTTACTAAATCATGGAGTCAAACATTCAAATATTACTAAAGACAATATGTTGTGCTTCTGAGCAAGATAAATAACTCTTCTTATCTCAGTCTGTCAGGCTGACAAACAAATTCAAATCCTGCTTTATAGTTGAATGGTTATTGATAAGAAAAAAAAGCCCTAAAACATCTAATTACTATAACAGTTATTGCTCAAAGACAAGAGAAGCCATCCCACATAGACTTTCATAAAGAAAAAAAAATAAATGTTTAATAACAAGGAGAAAAAAGTACATAGAAATTAGCTGCAAAACCATCCTGTTGCAAGACAATCATAATTCACAAAAGCAGTAAAAAGCTCTAAACACAACTCATGTTCTTATTAGACACCAAGATGCCAAGAATATTGAAAGAGAGAGAGAGAGAGAGATAGAGAGAGATACCATAGACAATTGTTACCAAAGTGCAGAAGCATATTAATCTAGTGCAATATGTAGTTTGTTATAAAAGAGACTGTTATAGTGTATACATAGGATACTCGTCCACAATACTCACCCTTTGGGGTTTTAGGAGATCCAGGACTGCTAGATTTGCTACTGCTCCCATCTGCTTAAATGTTGAAACAAACAGAAGGAGAATAGATGCACACACACAAGCACACACACGCATAAAAAAAAAACGAGAGAGAGAGAAAAGAAACAGGTGAGAGAGAACAGCTCCGAGAATATATTAAAATATTAGAAGAAAAAAAAAATGCAAAAAAGAAATCACTAAAAGAAATTCTCTCTAACAGTTTATTTTCTCCAGAACAATTCCAGTCATTGAGACACTATGAAGTAGATCTACAAATTGTCTCAAACTGCATACACATGCAAGATAGAATCAGTGCATTGTATATTTCATTTTTCCTTGTGATTGAAACAAAGATAGAATTGTGAAATGACATCAGATATAAAACAAAACAAGAAGAATTTCTTTTTTTTTTTGCAAATTTTAAAATTTAGCTATTTTTCCCCCCTTTCAGATTTAATTAAAACAACCATGAAATAGAGACTTCACCATGATTTGTTAGTTATTCAATCACAATTCTGTTCTATACTACAAAACCAGAAAACATTTCTATAGTAGTGCCTCCAAAATGTACAGCCACACAAGCTTAATTTTATATTATTTATTTATAAATCTATTTATTTATTAAAAATAAACTGTTTATAATTTTTTATTATAATCATTAAATCAAATTAAATTAAATTTGACACTCTATAACCACAAATCCAAAATAGAGAAAAAAAATGTTTATAGAAGTTCCTCTGGGAAACAAACCGCACAACAGTTGTAATCCAGATGACTGTGCTAACCTCTACACACCAGAGCAACTAAAGTGTCAGTATGCCAGATACCTTGTTTATATCTGTCACACCTGCCATACAAAAATCTTCAATATCTTGTATAAAGGTCATTTCATGCTTTTTTCTTTTTATCTATCATGTGACATAATTATCATTCTCAATGCTATTATAATTTTGAAAAGACTGACAGCAGACTAGCATCAATAGTACATGATGAAACAAATGGTTAAAATTTTTCAGTTATAAGAATTAAACTGAGACATTCTATAAGTACAGAATCACCAATGGAAATCCAGATAACAACAGTAACTTTTATACCAAATAAATTTTATTTATTTATATGTAGTCATATGTATGTATTTATTTACAACTTGATTGCCAGATGTTTTGAAGCTTGTTCCAGCTACTGTAAACATCTAGCAATCAAGTATTTTGAAGTAAAGAAGACTGGTCTTCTTTCGAGCTTATGTAGGAAGCATTTTCTTTATGAGGCTGGAATATGGACTATGAAGAAGGGGCATCATTTTCTTGGTGATATGTACATAAGCATTCTGAAGAGGGCTCAGAACATCTCATGGTATGAGTACAAGACCAGAGAGGAGACTTATGGACACATTCCACCATTCTCTACTATTGTTGCTCAATACAGGATAGGCTTTGCAGGATACTGCTATCAAGATGAACAACAAGCCAAATCAGATGTTATATTTTGGACACTTGTGCACTTTGATATAGGAAGAAGACCATTCAAGGACATTTCTGCTATAGGCTGAGATACACAACATGAAATTGCGAACCCACTAAAGCTAATGGGGGAGAGTAATTCCTGACACAACATGATGAAATGCATCTTGGTTGTGATGATTTAAAGATGATAGTTAAAAACAGTTTGAAATATTCCATACAAGCTATGTTATGTCAAGAAAATAAAGATGAAAATGCACAGCTCAGTTGAAATATATTTAGATTTATTAAATAACAAGACAAATATTTTCACATTTATTTCAAATGTGAAAAATATTTGAGCTAAATGTGAAAATATTTGTTTTGTTATTTGATATATCAATATCTTAAAGAATATAACATGCTCTGGGATTTTTTGAGGCTTTATGAGAAGCTAGTGCATGTAGCACCAAGGAAATCTTGAAGCTCCTTTGTAATCCAGATTTTGGCTTCGTAGAGAAGACTGCTTTCTACACATGCTCTAAAGAAAGCCAAATTTCTTTAGAACACGTGTAAGCTGTATATTTCCTTAACTTCTTTATATAAGAATATTAAAATTTTTATAAACATATTCTTCACTCTTGTATAAGCTAGAGAAAAAAAAGATTAAATAAATAAGACATTTCTGTTTATGTATATTAATGACTGAGGAGTTATAGTAAATGGTGTTCCTATACTGACTGTACATTAGAAGGCACTACATTACTACAGTCAAAAAGTTTTTGATCCATGCTGATACAGGTTAAAACAAAAGAACGTGGTTGACTCACATTAGTTAGGCTTCTCCAAACAGCCACACATCTAAACCATAATCTAGATGAGTGACAATTTGAGAAAACTAGACTTATGTAAGTAAATTGTTAACTTGCAAGAAAACTTGAAACCAAAGAATGCAAAAATGCAATGGAACAGAAAATATCTACAAGTTATTTCAGAGATGACAATCGCCAAATGAAGGAAAACAAAAGATAATTGCTGTCAACTGAAGTTGATAAAGTTTTGTATCAAAACAGAAAGGGTGAATTACAATACATTTTTGAGTACAAAATACTACTGCAGAACAAAAAAATGTATAAAAAAATATAAAACAAAATCTGTAATAGAAAATAAGATGTCTGTGTGGTCTCTCAACCAACTAGAAATAGTATGCAAATCTTCAAATTCCCCCTGCCCTCTTGAGGGACACATTGGAAAAATATTCATAGATATGCAATGTTTGAGAGAAGAATGAAATGGTCATAACTGGAATATCAACAATCACAAATTTGGTCAGTTAGAGTTGATCTGGGTTCAAAGAACAATAACAAGAAAATCTACAAAGGGAACATGTCTTTGATACTTAGCCAAATACTATATTGTAAATCATATTAATCTGGATACTTTTGAGGATAGCCTTGACTTCAGAGATTAAAGAAAAGTGTGGAATAAAATTATCATTTTTCTCTTTGTTATCTGAAATGATTGGAAGTGTTAATATGTACATTTTGCCTTGGTGCAAAACATGGACTACAACAAATATTCTGCTCGTTACCACAGATTTGCTTGTCAGTTGCTTGACCATAACCAGTTGAGTACATCCCTTGGTGGCTGATGATATGTGCATCTGTAATCACAAGCTGGAGCAGTGGGAGAGCATCATAGCCATGTGTTGAGAGGGATTCTTTGGGGGTGTTTCATTCATCATCTTTAAACAACTCTTATTCAGGGACCTTTTGAGCATGATGGGCTACTCAAACTAGAGAAGATTATAACTGGGCTCCACCTGCAAGGTCCTGTACTGCTTATATTGATACCAGGTCACTATGTGATGCACATATGATTGTGATGCATGTGCCTGATGTACCTTTATTGGACAGGTAGTCATGATGGGTATATTAGGCTTCATATATTTGTATGTCAGCATCACTTTGATGGTGTATGCTGCTCTCTCACTCAATAATAATAATAACAATAATAATATTTTCTTGCCATTTTGTTAACTTTTTTCTAGCTGCACTAAACTATTCTTAATGATCTGATATCAGTCACAGCAGATATAATGAAAAGTAATTATAGATAACAAAGAGAAAACTTGTTTCTCACTTAAGAGTGAAAAGCAACATCATGTTGATAACATGTAGGTAATCGACTCATTAGTTTCAGATACCATTTAAAACACATACTTTAAAGAATTGACCAGAATTGCAGGGTCTTAATAATGAGTATGAATAAGAAATTCTATTTAACCATTATCATTATAATTTTTCAAATTGTCACAGAACTGGTTGAATAACAGTAAATTAAGAATTTAGTAGTTACAATTAATGTTCTTCTCATTTTTTTGTTGTTGTTGTAGGTGTACACAGAAATTTGCACGTATGCAGATTTTGTCTTTCTTTGCAAAGTCTGTGCATACCTATGCCAAGTAACCATTGCTCAAATGCAATACTGACTACCTAAACAAGTGCACACCATTTTTATGTGTGTATTATTTAAGTCTTTTATTATGAAATTTTATGATTCATTTCTTCAATTAAAAATCTTTGATTTTGTTTTGAAAACTTTGGTGCAAATATATTCTTTGTGTTCCAGTGGTAAAACACGTATGTATATCCACAAATGCACAGCTTAGAAGGAATATAGTTATCATACTGAATATGAATATATAAGAATTAAGACAGGAAGAATTTAACATAATATCACTTTAGTATATCACTTATTTCTTAGGTGTAATACTTAAGAATTACAAGAGAAGTAAAAAGCGAGATGTTATGGTATGTATGCTCTTTTCAGACATGAATGATACTGAGTCAACAAAAGTGACCGTACACAGCAGCCAATTCTTGCTGAAATCACACAGTGCTGTCTTAAAAAAGGAAGAATATATTCAAAACTATGACTGTAAGCAAAAGACATGATTGATATCCATAACTAAAATACCTTTGATCATAAGATCTGCCTGATTGGGACTGACTTGATGTTAAACAACAACAATATCAAACAATGTAAGTGAATACTCAATACTCTCAACTGCAAAACTCAACTGGTTTATAGATTAAATGTACCATTTCTCAAATAATTTCAAATACTGTATTCCTCAGTCAGAGCAGATCAAGTTTCCTTCTTTCATTTGATAATTCTGATGTTTGCCTCTCCAAATTCAATGCATTGAAAAAGACAATATTTAAATTCAAAATATTTTAGCCGCGCTTAACATGATGCATTGAATATGGCTGAAAATGAGCATAAGCCTTCAATATAAGCTAAAAAATAAATTAAATAAGAATTGTTTGATGGGAAGCAAGAAAGATATAAAAATAAGGCATGAAAAATAAGATATATATATTGCGCAAAAAAAAATTGAAATAAAAATGAAATAAAACAGAATATTAAACCATAAAATAAATATATTTAGTGTTATACATTAGGGCGGAGTGAAAATAAAAAAAATGTGGAAATTGAAAATGCCTGTGGGCTAAATGTTGCTATATTTGATTACTAGAAAAATGCTAAATTCTTGCTGAGATCAATCAAGGGCATTTACTCCCTCAAGCCCCCTAAACTCCAAAAATGGGAGTTTTTGTAAATATTTACAAAGCAGAGTTTGTGGGGTCTGAGGGAGTAAATGCCGTCGACTGATCTAAGCAAAAATTTAGCATTTTTCTAGTAATGATATATAGCAAGCTTTTAGGCCTCAGGCATTTTCAATTTTTTTATTTTCACTCCATCCTAACACACATGTATGCGTATGTGAGTATGCAGATTGTGTAATAAGGTTGAGTGAAAATTTAAAATTGTGGAATCTAAAAATGTCTGAGGCCTAAAATCTTGCTATATAATATTACTAGAAAAATGCTAAATTTTTGCTTAGATCAGTCAATGGCATTTATTCCCTCAAAACCCCACTATTGTAAAAATTTTACAAAAATCCCCCATTTTCGGAGTTTAGGGGGCTTGAGAGAGTAAATGCCCTTGACTGATCTCAGTGAAAATTTAGCATTTTTCTAGTAATCAAATACAGCAACATTTTAGCCCTCAGGCATTTTCAATTTCCACAATGTTTTATTTTCACTCCACCCTATTATACATCCTGTAATATCAACCGAATGCATATGTATAGATACATACATACACACACACACACATATATATATATACGGTGTGTGTATATATATATATATATATATATATATATATATATATATATATGGATCAAAACAGTTTGATTCAAATTCGCTAGTACTCTTGAGTTTCAAGCATGATACTACTCATCAACCATTTTGAATTTGAAAATGGCTGATGACTAGCATCATGCTTGAAACTCAAGAGTACCAATGAATTTGAATCAAACCGTTTTGATCCATACAAGTAACTCTCAATAAATGCGTTGAGTGCCCTTCTTTTGTTTGTCCACTCATGTATACACACACACACATATATACGAGTGAATGGACAAACAAAAGAAGGGCATTCAACAAATTTATTGGGAGTTACATGTAAGGATCAAAACAGTCTGATTCATATATAAACATGTTAATTATTTAATAATTATGTTCATTACTCAATATTATTAATATGCAGTTATGTGGTAGTGGTACTTACCATAGAGATCATTGAGATTTTGGTTCTATACATACACACACACACACACATTCATGCATATGTATATACATTCATTGATACATACATACTTGTAATAGTTTATATGTTATACGCAGCTAAAGCATAAATTATATTACATATCTATTGTATCTGTATTACAGAAGTACCATGTGTATATCTACAACAGATATATTTAAAATCTCTGCCTCTAATGTATATATGTATGCAGGTGTTGTGTGTTTGAGTGTATATGTGTGAGTGCATGTAAATAAACACAAAACACAAACTCCTTCGATTCTCATTGATTATTTCAAATATATTTTCCTTTATACTCACACACATACAGACACACACACCCAAACACACATATTGCTTCAAGGATAGTTACTGAGATATACATGCAAGCAAAAACCTCTTTGGTATTTCTCTTACCAGTTGGACTATCAGAATCAATTTGTATACTCCGAGATCTCCGGACAATTCCATGGACAGATGAGCGCCTGCGAATCTTCCGAGCATCTGCACTTCTCTTACGATCCGACATATCAGAACTTCGTAAAATGTGGCCATGAGCAGAGACAGCATCCAGCTTGCTCTTGATACTGCGTAACAGTTTACTTTCTGAAATTAGATAAATTATATATATATATATATATATATATATATATATCTGGAGATTCTACTAGAATAGATGCAAGCGCTAATTTATTATTTATAAAAACATGTGATATATTAATAAAAATCTGTAAATGTACAACCATCCAGATCTCTGAGTACCTTATTTTTTCTAATATATTATACCTGTACATCACCTCCTAATCTTCTAATATATATATATATATATATATATATATACACATATAACAACTGAAGGGATGGAGTTGTTGATATTGCATTTACTCCACAGTTTACAGATATTTCAACAATGTTATCTGAATAAAAGTAAATATATTTGTTTCCTTAATTTGACTAATATGAGAAAAGAATGGAGATGAAGTAGAACCTTGTTTGAATTCTTATAGTTTTCTATTATTTGCTTGTGGGGTGAAGAAATAGCTTACCTTGATCGACGTCTTCAGTGTTAAAGATAAAACTTAAACTAGTCACACAACTGGTACTCAAGAAGTCTTTCAAGTTTCCAACCTGAACGCTGAAACAGAACAGAGAACAAATTTTGGGTGAAATATATAACAAGTGTATATGTGGTAAGAAGCTTACTTCTCAACCACATGGTTCCGTGTTCAGTCCCAGCTGTAGAAATCTGCCAAAACAGACAATAGAGTTTGGCACAGCCCTCTGGTATGTCGGCTCTTGTGAAACCGTCCGACTAATGCCAGCATGGAAAATGGACGTTAAATGATGATAATAATGATATATGTATTATCATCATCATCATCATTTAGTGTATGCTTTCCATACTAGCATGGGTTAGACAGTTTGAGAGCTGTACCAAGTTTCTGTCTGATTTGGCATGGTTTCTACAGCTGCATGCCCTTCCTGTCTATAGAAGTATAGACACAGGCATGGCCGTGTGGTTAAGAAGTTTGTTTCCCAACCACATGGTTTTGGGTTCAAGCTCACTGCATGGCAACTTTGGCAAATGTCTTCAACTATAGTCCTGGACCAATCAAAGACTTGTGAGTGGATTTGGTAGATGAGAACTAAAAGAAGCTCATTGTACACACACACAATGTATTTGTAAGTATGTGTATGCTTGTGTGTCTCCTTTTTATGACATCGTGTAACAATTGTAAACAAGTGTCATTGTCAAACAAGCAGTGTCATTCATTTCAAATATCCTGTGGAAATGTGTCGGACCATGAAGAAATATTTACCTTACATGGAAGCAGGTGAGGGTTGGTGACAAGATGAGCATCATCTAGCCACAGAACATCTGCCTCGACAAACTCTGTCTGACCCATGCAAGCATGGAAAAGTGGATGTTCAAATGAAGATGATAATGAATTAATTCGTACACCACACCTAAAATATTATCTTGAAAGGTGACAGTTTAATCCTTTAGCATTCAGATTAGTCTGCGAAATATGCTTATTTCTTCATAGTGTTTTGAATTAATCACGCATTATCTCATACATTTGAGATTTCAATGATATGATTGTCTATTCTGAGAATGACATTATCGGGTAGGTGTATGAGGCTGGATCCTGACAGTTTGAACATAAAACAGGTAGAATAGTTGAGGCAGATATGGCCGGTTTAAATGCTAGAGGGTTAAGAATTCCCAATTCTGATAAGGATCATTTGAAATGAAACCACTTTTGCTTACCGAGCACCATTAATGTAACCACTTTGTAGTTTTTTGATGTTGGCTATGAGGGCAGTAGATGGAATCTTTCCATGATCTAGAATATTAAAAACAACAATTAAGATTAGAATTAAGCTAATAAAAAAGATAAGCATATAAAAAGTTACAACACAGAATCATATCAGAGTAAAATAATTATTTGATATAGAATTATAGGAAGTTGAAATTTATTTCTAAGAAAGACAATGTATTTTCCAGCATACAAGTTGAATTTTTCACACAAAACAAAGGTAGGTTGACTTATATAGGAAGACAACTCTGGAGGACCAAAAATTCCATGTGAAATGCATTAGGTTTTAGAAAGATAGTGACAATGTTTGAATGTTTACACTATATATTATGTCAACTTGTATGCTGTAAAATATATCATAAGCTAAATCATATGAATCTCTATTCAATATCTATCTTGAATCAAATGCTTCACTGACAAAATAAGATATTTCTGATAGGAAACAGAGACCCATATTAAACTAAAACATACAATTACTGTTGTTTCATGCTAAATAAATCTTCATGTATGTATGTGAATTTTTGTGAGTGCCTGGGTATAATTCTTCAGTACATACAAATGACTGATTATGAACATTGAGTATCTGTGTAGCAGAGACCTTATAAGCAGAGAGTTAAAATGTTCACGTGCCAATGAGGAAGGGAGGGGGCTTCTCAGTAGTCACTGAACCTGCTAGAAATAGCAGCCAATTACTTCTGAATTCATATGCCTGAAGTCTTAGGCCCAAGTTACATTTTGCATGGGCTTGACCAGAGCTGACTTGGGTCTAAACAACAACAACAACAACAACAACGACTTGATGAGAATACTGTAGAGTTCCAGACATAACAGCGACTGGAAATGATGGAAATAATGTGGTCTTGGAAAATATATTTCAGACCCAACCATCATTAAATAAGAAATGTATAGATTATTGCAAAACTTCATTTTAAATATACAAACTATTCTACTGTCCATGGTTTCAGTATCAGTCTGGATTGGTCACTATGTGCTTGGAGGGAAAACAAAATAAAACCATCCACTCATCCCTCCCTTCTCCTCACTTAATTTAATTTAATTTATTGTATTTAATTAAAATTTCAAGCTTATCTCCTTCGCTTTTTTTTTTTATCTCCCAGAATTAATTATTAGGAAAAAGTGATTGCTTTCACCACTTGAGTGGAATTTTAATTAGTTAAAATCTCTTGGCTTACTATATCAAGCATGCTAGAATCTACTTTACTATTAAGTTTTCATGCAGCAGGTCTCCCTAAGAATTTCCCCCCAATTGCTCTGCTAAACTATACAGCTCTGTATGCAGGAACGAGGTGGTGGAGGAAGAAATAATGAAAAAGGTGAAATAGCCCAGTGGATAAAGTATTACAACATTAGCATATAGGTTGTAAGTTCAAATCAACTGCATGCATTTCATTGTGTCTCTGCATAAATTATTTTAGCCAACTGTCAGTAAGAGATACCAGATCATCAGTGAACAACGGTCTGTAATAAACTGCTGCTTTATCTAATAAGAAATTTATTCAATTAATTCGCTCATTCTGGAATTATGAACTACCTCTTAAAAGTGGTCTTTTAGAAACATGGAAATAAACTAGTCTCACAAATATCAGTTCCCAATAATACAGGAAAACCTCCAGGAGCTAAGGGCATTGTTTCTCTTGAAACTGTTTCCTTAGCCTAGAGGTTTCTAACTTCAACTTTATTTTCTTTTAGCTTTAGGTATATCTTAAAATCAAGGTGCCATGTGAAAAAGCACTGGTGCAGGTGCCACAGAAGAAAGAACTGGTGCTGGTGCCATGAAAAAATGCGCTGGTGCTGGTGCCTCGTAAAAAGTACTGGCACCATGTAAAAAGCACTGGCCATGGTGTCGTAAAAAGCACAGGTGATGGTTCTTAAAAAGCGCTGGTGCTGCTCTAGTCAACCTGACAAATGAATAGTCCTTTCCACATAATGATAATTAGCAAATTGCAGCACAGTGTGGAGACTCACAACATGAAAGGACAGAAGTGAAGCACATGAAAAAGAGGTGAGAAATAACTGACTTAAAATCTGGTTATATTTATACATGCAGCTATGGTTTCAGGCACAAGCATAAGTATAGGGGCAGGCATGGCTGTATGATAGGAATCTTGCTGCCCAACCACATGGTTTGGGATTCAATTCCACCCAGTGGCACCTTGGACAAATGTGTTCTACAACAGTCCTGGGAGGGCCAAAGCCTTGCGAGTGGATTTGGTGGACAGAAACTGTATGAAAGCCTGTTATATGAGAGAGAGAGGGAGAAAGAGAAAGAGAAGAGAGAGAGAGAGAGAGAGAAACTGTCTATTTGCCTTGATATCACATAGGTGTGATGTCCTTTGTTCCCAATTTTCTGCGTCTGGCCATAGAGAAATATAATCTAGCTTGGAAACAGATGCAGGTTGGCAATAGGAAGGGCATGTGGCCATAGAAAATCTGCCACAGCAAAATTCCACCTGACACATATGAGCATGGAAAAGTGACCAGAGACATTGTTTACAAAACTAACAATTGGGTATAAAAAAAAGCTGATACCAGAAATTATAAACCATTACATCAAATTAGAGAAGAATTGTTTGAACATATGTAACTGGCTAGCTGACCAGTAAATATTCTTTGTAGGCATGTATAAAATGCTGCATTACATGTTGTTAGATAGGGTCCAAGTGCTTACATCAGCCTTAAGGTTGGAAGTAGCCCAAATAAATTTAACATGACCAGCAGGGGATTTAAAAAAATTTAAACAAACTTTTTTTTGTTGTTCTTGTTTTGGGAATTGTTTAAAAAATATTTAGAAACATTACAAATAAAATAGTGAAACAACTAAAGCAACAGAAAATGGAACAAGAATTGTAAATGTGTTAAAGATATTAATATATAATGGAAAATTAACATAAATTATTAAGAGTTTAATGAAAACTGTTATTGCAAGCAGGAAAACTTTGATGCAATTTTTGAGGGGTGACAGGGATGGGATAAAAATAAGCAGAAGCAAAGGGGAAAAAACTCCTTAGCTTAAACTGTTTTGCCTAAACTATAAAGCAAGCATATTTTAAATTAAGTCCCCTAACCTGGATGAGGGAAATGACCATTAGATTATGGTTTTAATAAAAACAGAGAATACAGAAAAAATAGGTGTTCATTATGATGAAGCTACGAGGATGATATCTTGGTACTCAACTAAGAGTCCACCACATCATATAGCAGAAACAAATGTAAGGTAATGAAGTTCATTGAATAAAATTTAATATTTTCTGGTGTGATTTCTATTACCACTCTATACTCATATGACATTGCGTTTTAGACCATACATAGATTGAGTTCTCACTATTCTTAAGCGAAATATTAAAATAAATAAATATATATATATGTGTGTGTGTGTACACACACATCCACTAGATCAGAAGACCATGCCTTGCTCCAGTGTCTCAATCTTAACATGGTTCCTCTGGCTGGATGCCTTTCCTATTGACAACAACTTTACAGAATGTACTGAATGTTATTTTTTTCTCATGACACCAGCAATAGTGTAGTCAACTTGTAACTAAAGAGCACCACATACAAAGTGTTGAGAGTGTAAAGTTTGATAAGAGGCCAAGGACAGGTTTATTGTTATGGAGAAGAGTCATGGCTACCTCATACATGATTGGCTGGGTTGGGGTTGAAAGTGGTGCCAGAAAGATTGATAAATACTGTGGTGACAAAGTGCCAGTTTGCTCCAATTTGCTCCAATTTGCTCCCTCATTTCAGATTAATTTTTGACACTGAAAATCCTATATTTGGTCTTTTATTAGATACAACAATGACATGATATCTTTCTTTATAAAACAATGTGATACCCAAGGAGCATTATAGCTTGCTCAAAGTATTGTGATAAAGAGATAAAATAACAAAGCAATGAAAGCAGAGATCTTCATACCATTCAAAGGAGTAAAAGTTTTATAATTATTATAAATAAAAAAAGCACCTGTGTGGTTGCTATGTAAGAAGCACTTGTGTTGGTGCCACTTAAAAAGCACTTCTGCTGGTGCCAAGTAAAAAGCACCCATACAGGTGCAAAGTAAAAAGCTCTCAGTACACTTTGTAAAGTGATTGGCATTAGGAAAGGCCTCTAGTTGTAGAACCCAAAACAGGAGCCTAATGCAGTTCTTCAGGTTGTCAACTCCTGTCAAATCATCCAACCCATGCCAGCATGAAAAACGGATGTTAAATGATGATGATGATAATGGTATGATATTCAGGCACAAAGTCCCAACATCAGAAGTAAACAGTCAAGAAATGTTAGTCTGTAATTGCAATATCATAGTTCTGGTGTAACAGTCCAAAATCTTATACTGACACCTGTTAAATTGTTTTTCAACAGTTCATTTCTGTAAGCAACGCCTTATTATTGATGAAGTTTTTTTATTACAGAATTTCTGTTTACATTATTTACATTTGACGGATATTTGTCCTCATCTTGTTTGTTGTCAACACAACGTTTCGGCTGATATACCCTCCAGCCTTCGTCAGGTGTCTTGGGGAAATTTCGAACCTGGGTTCTCATTCCTAATGATGTTACTATTATTATATTATTATTATTATTACTATTATTAATCAGGTCGCTGCCGTGAATCGAACTCGGAACCTTGGGGTTAGTAGCCCGCGCTCTTAACCACTACACCATATGCCCACAGAATTTCTGTTGTTGTTTAGTCCCCATGTCAACCCATAAAATTAAATAAATTTCCCTGAAATAACCAGGATTCATCCTAAACTCCACTATGACATTTTATCTGTCTTTCACATATTGTAAATAGAAATGATTTGCAACAACTATAACTAAAAAGACTTGTCAGTCTGCATTATGATTCTGGCAGACAAAATGGAAAAGATATTGCCCCAGAGGATGGTGAGAGAGGCATGCTAGAACAACCACTCTGCCTCATACGGTTCACGCTTGAGGATAGTCATCTCTGCTCCTATAGCAGGGCCCAAGAATGTGAGAGGTCTCCACAAATCTATCAAGAACAATATTATTTAATGTGTCCTTCTCTTTTTTGTAAGATGGTAGAGAGTGATTTGAAAGAAATTTCGTTGGTATTTCTAATAGATGGAATTTTGGTAAAATGTTGTGTGGGTGTAGGTGTTGTAGGTACAGGTATGGCTGTGTGGTTAAGAAGATTTCTTTCCAATCATGTGATTTGGGGTTCAACTCACATTGTGAGCCACCTTGGACAACTGTCTTCTACTTCAGCTCCAGGTTGACCAAAACTTTGTGAGTGATTTGGAAGATGGAAACTGAAAGAAGCTAATCATATATACACATAAATATATATATATATATATATATATATATATATATGTATAAATAATACAGAATGGGACAAGGACGCAAAACATCCAGACAGTTAGGTGATACAAGAAAGGAACAAAACATCCAGACGGACGATACAAAGAAAACACAGACAGGTCATTCAGAGTTGAATAAGTTTGATTCAATATTTTAGCCACGAAAGGTCCTAATCTTTATACACAGTATCAAAGGGAAGCAACATGCGATAACATCAACACAAAAGACTGCTATAATGATACAAATAAAGAACAAACAAAACAAAAAATCACTGGGAAAAGCAAAAACACACCTTGGATATGCATCAATCTATCAGTCTATCTCTATGGTTCTCTATTAAATATGGACAATAGATCTAAATTTTATGATGCATTATTGACTCAGCATTATTATCAATATCCTCATGATAATAATAGTTTCAAATGTTGGCACAAGGCCAGCAATTTTGGAGAAGGAATTAAGGTGATCACATCGACTCCAATGT